>NC_077233.1:217788016-217815516 GCF_027887165.1 Monodelphis domestica | reverse complement strand
TCAGCATAAAGGGTTGAATCATCTGGGCCTTGCACCGATTAGCCATTTGGCCAGCTTCTCCATTGTGCTTGTCCCAGAAGAAGAAGGCACTTGTTGATGGAGTGCCCTTTGTCAAAGGAAGCTTTGTGAAGCTCAGGCTTCTCCTGAAGTCCATGGTTCAGATCAGCAGGCGGCTTTTTGAGTGTCGTAATGAATGAAGCCTCCAGCAAGCCAAATAGCCTGGGGACCTGTGGCCATTTAGCCTTGAAGCCATGT
Source organism: Monodelphis domestica (assembly GCF_027887165.1). NCBI lineage: Eukaryota > Metazoa > Chordata > Mammalia > Didelphimorphia > Didelphidae > Monodelphis > Monodelphis domestica. Next base: position 217,815,261 of record NC_077233.1, on the reverse strand, counting down.
AGTCAGGCTCCTAGCTACCAAAAACCGAAACCAACCAACCCTGGGAAAGTTGCAAACCCTTGAGTAATTCAGTAAAAGGAAGTTGCAGCGCAGCTGAGTGGCTCAGTGGACAGAGAGCTGGGCCTCAAGACCAGAGGTCGTAGGTTCGAATCTGACCCCAGACTTTTCTTCATTTTCTAACTCTGGGCAAGTACTACAAGCCAACAAAAAATCTGTATTTCTATTACTGCTGTCAACATTTGCTTTTGGAGTCACTGTGTCTCATTCATCACTTCCATGATGGCTCTTTGAAAATGGAATATCTAAAGGCGACTATTACTGAGTCACAGCAGAGTTGTAGTTTGAGATTATGTCCTTTCGTTCGTGATCCATAACTTCAATTTCCATACAAAGTTCCTCAATGAACACTTAAATTGATCGTGAGAACCATTTATCATTAGATATTGTAAAGAATCCTAAGGGGGTGGGTGGGCGGCTGGGTAGCTCAGTGGATAGGGCGGCTGGGTAGCTCAGTGGATTGAGAGCCAAGCCTAGAGGTGGGAGGTCCTAGGTTCGAATCCAGCCTCAGCCACTTCCCAGCTGTGTGAACCTGGGCAAGTCACTTGACCCCCATTGCCTAGCCCTTACCACTCTTCTGCCTTGGAGCCAATACACAGTATATGTATATATATATATATATATATATATATATATATATATATATATATACATACATATACATATACATATATATAATATACAGTATATATATAAGGGTTTAAAAAAAAGAAATAACTTGACTGGCATCGATGAATAGAATTAACATTTTAAAACAATATAATTAACATCTAAAAGAAAAAAATATTCATCCTGGGGTTGAGAAATCCCTTTAATATTAAAAATAGAAGCCAGGAAAGGAATTATTATTGGACATCCCTCTCAGGCAATGGAAATGATAGAAATCTCTCCACTACCTGTCTGGCTCTATGACCAGAGGTGGCAGTTCCAATTTTGCTCCCCAAGGAAGTTCTTTCCTATTGTCAAGCTGTTCTCTGCTGGTATCCTCCTTATGCAGTTCCACCTGTTGAGCTCTATTCAGATCGGAGCCATCCTGGGACCACAAAGAGAGCTGGGTAAGAGTAGGTGTGGATACAGCATGGACTCTTTCTTTAGTTCAGGTACCTCCCTGGGGACCTTTTGGGGAAGTCCTTCCTTCTATCCTCAGGCAGCAGCTTTGGAAATCAACCCACTGAAGAGCTTCCTCATGAAGGGTTATGGGTTGTTTTCAGCTGAGCTTTTTATGGCCACGGAGGGAAGGAAGAGAGGCTCAGCATAAAGGGTTGAATCAGCTGGGACTTGCACCGATTAGCCATTTGGCCAGCTTCTCCATTGTGCTTGTCCCAGAAGAAGAAGGCACTTGTTGATGGAGTGCCCCTTGTCAAAGGAAGCTTTGTGAAGCTCAGGCTTCTCCTGAAGTCCATGGTTCAGATCAGCAGGCGGCTTTTTGAGTGTCGTAATGAATGAAGCCTCCAGCAAGCCAAATAGCCTGGGGACCTGTGGCCATTTAGCCTTGAAGCCATGTAGTCAGGCTCCTAGCTACCAAAAACCGAAACCAACCAACCCTGGGAAAGTTGCAAACCCTTGAGTAGTTCAGTAAAAGGAAGTTGCAGCGCAGCTGAGTGGCTCAGTGGACAGAGAGCTGGGCCTCAAGACCAGAGGTCGTAGGTTCGAATCTGACCCCAGACTTTTCTTCATTTTCTAACTCTGGGCAAGTACTACAAGCCAACAAAAATCTGTACTTTCTATTACTGCTGTCAACATTTGCTTTTGGAGTCACTGTGTCTCATTCATCACTTCCATGATGGCTCTTTGAAAATGGAATATCTAAAGGCGACTATTACTGAGTCACAGCAGAGTTGTAGTTTGAGATTATGTCCTTTCGTTCGTGATCCATAACTTCAATTTCCATACAAAGTTCCTCAATGAACACTTAAATTGATCGTGAGAACCATTTATCATTAGATATTGTAAAGAATCCTAAGGGGGTGGGTGGGCGGCTGGGTAGCTCAGTGGATAGGGCGGCTGGGTAGCTCAGTGGATTGAGAGCCAAGCCTAGAGGTGGGAGGTCCTAGGTTCGAATCCAGCCTCAGCCACTTCCCAGCTGTGTGAACCTGGGCAAGTCACTTGACCCCCATTGCCTAGCCCTTACCACTCTTCTGCCTTGGAGCCAATACACAGTATATATATATATATATATATATATATATATATATATATATATATATATATATATATATATATATATATACATACATATACATATACATATATATAATATACAGTATATATATAAGGGTTTAAAAAAAAGAAATAACTTGACTGGCATCGATGAATAGAATTAACATTTTAAAACAATATAATTAACATCTAAAAGAAAAAAATATTCATCCTGGGGTTGAGAAATCCCTTTAATATTAAAAATAGAAGCCAGGAAAGGAATTATTATTGGACATCCCTCTCAGGCAATGGAAATGATAGAAATCTCTCCACTACCTGTCTGGCTCTATGACCAGAGGTGGCAGTTCCAATTTTGCTCCCCAAGGAAGTTCTTTCCTATTGTCAAGCTGGTCTCTGCTGGTATCCTCCTTATGCAGTTCCACCTGTTGAGCTCTATTCAGATCGGAGCCATCCTGGGACCACAAAGAGAGCTGGGTAAGAGTAGGTGTGGATACAGCATGGACTCTTTCTTTAGTTCAGGTACCTCCCTGGGGACCTTTTGGGGAAGTCCTTCCTTCTATCCTCAGGCAGCAGCTTTGGAAATCAACCCACTGAAGAGCTTCCTCATGAAGGGTTATGGGTTGTTTTCAGCTGAGCTTTTTATGGCCACGGAGGGAAGGAAGAGAGGCTCAGCATAAAGGGTTGAATCATCTGGGCCTTGCACCGATTAGCCATTTGGCCAGCTTCTCCATTGTGCTTGTCCCAGAAGAAGAAGGCACTTGTTGATGGAGTGCCCTTTGTCAAAGGAAGCTTTGTGAAGCTCAGGCTTCTCCTGAAGTCCATGGTTCAGATCAGCAGGCGGCTTTTTGAGTGTCGTAATGAATGAAGCCTCCAGCAAGCCAAATAGCCTGGGGACCTGTGGCCATTTAGCCTTGAAGCCATGTAGTCAGGCTCCTAGCTACCAAAAACCGAAACCAACCAACCCTGGGAAAGTTGCAAACCCTTGAGTAGTTCAGTAAAAGGAAGTTGCAGCGCAGCTGAGTGGCTCAGTGGACAGAGAGCTGGGCCTCAAGACCAGAGGTCGTAGGTTCGAATCTGACCCCAGACTTTTCTTCATTTTCTAACTCTGGGCAAGTACTACAAGCCAACAAAAATCTGTACTTTCTATTACTGCTGTCAACATTTGCTTTTGGAGTCACTGTGTCTCATTCATCACTTCCATGATGGCTCTTTGAAAATGGAATATCTAAAGGCGACTATTACTGAGTCACAGCAGAGTTGTAGTTTGAGATTATGTCCTTTCGTTCGTGATCCATAACTTCAATTTCCATACAAAGTTCCTCAATGAACACTTAAATTGATCGTGAGAACCATTTATCATTAGATATTGTAAAGAATCCTAAGGGGGTGGGTGGGCGGCTGGGTAGCTCAGTGGATAGGGCGGCTGGGTAGCTCAGTGGATTGAGAGCCAAGCCTAGAGGTGGGAGGTCCTAGGTTCGAATCCAGCCTCAGCCACTTCCCAGCTGTGTGAACCTGGGCAAGTCACTTGACCCCCATTGCCTAGCCCTTACCACTCTTCTGCCTTGGAGCCAATACACAGTATATATATATATATATATATATACATACATACATATACATATACATATATATAATATACAGTATATATATAAGGGTTTAAAAAAAAGAAATAACTTGACTGGCATCGATGAATAGAATTAACATTTTAAAACAATATAATTAACATCTAAAAGAAAAAAATATTCATCCTGGGGTTGAGAAATCCCTTTAATATTAAAAATAGAAGCCAGGAAAGGAATTATTATTGGACATCCCTCTCAGGCAATGGAAATGATAGAAATCTCTCCACTACCTGTCTGGCTCTATGACCAGAGGTGGCAGTTCCAATTTTGCTCCCCAAGGAAGTTCTTTCCTATTGTCAAGCTGGTCTCTGCTGGTATCCTCCTTATGCAGTTCCACCTGTTGAGCTCTATTCAGATCGGAGCCATCCTGGGACCACAAAGAGAGCTGGGTAAGAGTAGGTGTGGATACAGCATGGACTCTTTCTTTAGTTCAGGTACCTCCCTGGGGACCTTTTGGGGAAGTCCTTCCTTCTATCCTCAGGCAGCAGCTTTGGAAATCAACCCACTGAAGAGCTTCCTCATGAAGGGTTATGGGTTGTTTTCAGCTGAGCTTTTTATGGCCACGGAGGGAAGGAAGAGAGGCTCAGCATAAAGGGTTGAATCATCTGGGCCTTGCACCGATTAGCCATTTGGCCAGCTTCTCCATTGTGCTTGTCCCAGAAGAAGAAGGCACTTGTTGATGGAGTGCCCTTTGTCAAAGGAAGCTTTGTGAAGCTCAGGCTTCTCCTGAAGTCCATGGTTCAGATCAGCAGGCGGCTTTTTGAGTGTCGTAATGAATGAAGCCTCCAGCAAGCCAAATAGCCTGGGGACCTGTGGCCATTTAGCCTTGAAGCCATGTAGTCAGGCTCCTAGCTACCAAAAACCGAAACCAACCAACCCTGGGAAAGTTGCAAACCCTTGAGTAGTTCAGTAAAAGGAAGTTGCAGCGCAGCTGAGTGGCTCAGTGGACAGAGAGCTGGGCCTCAAGACCAGAGGTCGTAGGTTCGAATCTGACCCCAGACTTTTCTTCATTTTCTAACTCTGGGCAAGTACTACAAGCCAACAAAAATCTGTACTTTCTATTACTGCTGTCAACATTTGCTTTTGGAGTCACTGTGTCTCATTCATCACTTCCATGATGGCTCTTTGAAAATGGAATATCTAAAGGCGACTATTACTGAGTCACAGCAGAGTTGTAGTTTGAGATTATGTCCTTTCGTTCGTGATCCATAACTTCAATTTCCATACAAAGTTCCTCAATGAACACTTAAATTGATCGTGAGAACCATTTATCATTAGATATTGTAAAGAATCCTAAGGGGGTGGGTGGGCGGCTGGGTAGCTCAGTGGATTGAGAGCCAAGCCTAGAGGTGGGAGGTCCTAGGTTCGAATCCAGCCTCAGCCACTTCCCAGCTGTGTGAACCTGGGCAAGTCACTTGACCCCCATTGCCTAGCCCTTACCACTCTTCTGCCTTGGAGCCAATACACAGTATATATATATATATATATATATATATATATATATATATACATACATATACATATACATATATATAATATACAGTATATATATAAGGGTTTAAAAAAAAGAAATAACTTGACTGGCATCGATGAATAGAATTAACATTTTAAAACAATATAATTAACATCTAAAAGAAAAAAATATTCATCCTGGGGTTGAGAAATCCCTTTAATATTAAAAATAGAAGCCAGGAAAGGAATTATTATTGGACATCCCTCTCAGGCAATGGAAATGATAGAAATCTCTCCACTACCTGTCTGGCACTATGACCAGAGGTGGCAGTTCCAATTTTGCTCCCCAAGGAAGTTCTTTCCTATTGTCAAGCTGGTCTCTGCTGGTATCCTCCTTATGCAGTTCCACCTGTTGAGCTCTATTCAGATCGGAGCCATCCTGGGACCACAAAGAGAGCTGGGTAAGAGTAGGTGTGGATACAGCATGGACTCTTTCTTTAGTTCAGGTACCTCCCTGGGGACCTTTTGGGGAAGTCCTTCCTTCTATCCTCAGGCAGCAGCTTTGGAAATCAACCCACTGAAGAGCTTCCTCATGAAGGGTTATGGGTTGTTTTCAGCTGAGCTTTTTATGGCCACGGAGGGAAGGAAGAGAGGCTCAGCATAAAGGGTTGAATCATCTGGGCCTTGCACCGATTAGCCATTTGGCCAGCTTCTCCATTGTGCTTGTCCCAGAAGAAGAAGGCACTTGTTGATGGAGTGCCCTTTGTCAAAGGAAGCTTTGTGAAGCTCAGGCTTCTCCTGAAGTCCATGGTTCAGATCAGCAGGCGGCTTTTTGAGTGTCGTAATGAATGAAGCCTCCAGCAAGCCAAATAGCCTGGGGACCTGTGGCCATTTAGCCTTGAAGCCATGTAGTCAGGCTCCTAGCTACCAAAAACCGAAACCAACCAACCCTGGGAAAGTTGCAAACCCTTGAGTAGTTCAGTAAAAGGAAGTTGCAGCGCAGCTGAGTGGCTCAGTGGACAGAGAGCTGGGCCTCAAGACCAGAGGTCGTAGGTTCGAATCTGACCCCAGACTTTTCTTCATTTTCTAACTCTGGGCAAGTACTACAAGCCAACAAAAATCTGTACTTTCTATTACTGCTGTCAACATTTGCTTTTGGAGTCACTGTGTCTCATTCATCACTTCCATGATGGCTCTTTGAAAATGGAATATCTAAAGGCGACTATTACTGAGTCACAGCAGAGTTGTAGTTTGAGATTATGTCCTTTCGTTCGTGATCCATAACTTCAATTTCCATACAAAGTTCCTCAATGAACACTTAAATTGATCGTGAGAACCATTTATCATTAGATATTGTAAAGAATCCTAAGGGGGTGGGTGGGCGGCTGGGTAGCTCAGTGGATAGGGCGGCTGGGTAGCTCAGTGGATTGAGAGCCAAGCCTAGAGGTGGGAGGTCCTAGGTTCGAATCCAGCCTCAGCCACTTCCCAGCTGTGTGAACCTGGGCAAGTCACTTGACCCCCATTGCCTAGCCCTTACCACTCTTCTGCCTTGGAGCCAATACACAGTATATATATATATATATATATATATATATATATATATATATATATATATATATATATATATATATATATATATATATATATATATATACATACATACATATACATATACATATATATAATATACAGTATATATATAAGGGTTTAAAAAAAAGAAATAACTTGACTGGCATCGATGAATAGAATTAACATTTTAAAACAATATAATTAACATCTAAAAGAAAAAAATATTCATCCTGGGGTTGAGAAATCCCTTTAATATTAAAAATAGAAGCCAGGAAAGGAATTATTATTGGACATCCCTCTCAGGCAATGGAAATGATAGAAATCTCTCCACTACCTGTCTGGCTCTATGACCAGAGGTGGCAGTTCCAATTTTGCTCCCCAAGGAAGTTCTTTCCTATTGTCAAGCTGGTCTCTGCTGGTATCCTCCTTATGCAGTTCCACCTGTTGAGCTCTATTCAGATCGGAGCCATCCTGGGACCACAAAGAGAGCTGGGTAAGAGTAGGTGTGGATACAGCATGGACTCTTTCTTTAGTTCAGGTACCTCCCTGGGGACCTTTTGGGGAAGTCCTTCCTTCTATCCTCAGGCAGCAGCTTTGGAAATCAACCCACTGAAGAGCTTCCTCATGAAGGGTTATGGGTTGTTTTCAGCTGAGCTTTTTATGGCCACGGAGGGAAGGAAGAGAGGCTCAGCATAAAGGGTTGAATCATCTGGGCCTTGCACCGATTAGCCATTTGGCCAGCTTCTCCATTGTGCTTGTCCCAGAAGAAGAAGGCACTTGTTGATGGAGTGCCCTTTGTCAAAGGAAGCTTTGTGAAGCTCAGGCTTCTCCTGAAGTCCATGGTTCAGATCAGCAGGCGGCTTTTTGAGTGTCGTAATGAATGAAGCCTCCAGCAAGCCAAATAGCCTGGGGACCTGTGGCCATTTAGCCTTGAAGCCATGTAGTCAGGCTCCTAGCTACCAAAAACCGAAACCAACCAACCCTGGGAAAGTTGCAAACCCTTGAGTAGTTCAGTAAAAGGAAGTTGCAGCGCAGCTGAGTGGCTCAGTGGACAGAGAGCTGGGCCTCAAGACCAGAGGTCGTAGGTTCGAATCTGACCCCAGACTTTTCTTCATTTTCTAACTCTGGGCAAGTACTACAAGCCAACAAAAATCTGTACTTTCTATTACTGCTGTCAACATTTGCTTTTGGAGTCACTGTGTCTCATTCATCACTTCCATGATGGCTCTTTGAAAATGGAATATCTAAAGGCGACTATTACTGAGTCACAGCAGAGTTGTAGTTTGAGATTATGTCCTTTCGTTCGTGATCCATAACTTCAATTTCCATACAAAGTTCCTCAATGAACACTTAAATTGATCGTGAGAACCATTTATCATTAGATATTGTAAAGAATCCTAAGGGGGTGGGTGGGCGGCTGGGTAGCTCAGTGGATTGAGAGCCAAGCCTAGAGGTGGGAGGTCCTAGGTTCGAATCCAGCCTCAGCCACTTCCCAGCTGTGTGAACCTGGGCAAGTCACTTGACCCCCATTGCCTAGCCCTTACCACTCTTCTGCCTTGGAGCCAATACACAGTATATATATATATATATATATATATATATATATATATATATATATATATACATACATACATATACATATACATATATATAATATACAGTATATATATAAGGGTTTAAAAAAAAGAAATAACTTGACTGGCATCGATGAATAGAATTAACATTTTAAAACAATATAATTAACATCTAAAAGAAAAAAATATTCATCCTGGGGTTGAGAAATCCCTTTAATATTAAAAATAGAAGCCAGGAAAGGAATTATTATTGGACATCCCTCTCAGGCAATGGAAATGATAGAAATCTCTCCACTACCTGTCTGGCTCTATGACCAGAGGTGGCAGTTCCAATTTTGCTCCCCAAGGAAGTTCTTTCCTATTGTCAAGATGGTCTCTGCTGGTATCCTCCTTATGCAGTTCCACCTGTTGAGCTCTATTCAGATCGGAGCCATCCTGGGACCACAAAGAGAGCTGGGTAAGAGTAGGTGTGGATACAGCATGGACTCTTTCTTTAGTTCAGGTACCTCCCTGGGGACCTTTTGGGGAAGTCCTTCCTTCTATCCTCAGGCAGCAGCTTTGGAAATCAACCCACTGAAGAGCTTCCTCATGAAGGGTTATGGGTTGTTTTCAGCTGAGCTTTTTATGGCCACGGAGGGAAGGAAGAGAGGCTCAGCATAAAGGGTTGAATCATCTGGGACTAGCACCGATTAGCCATTTGGCCAGCTTCTCCATTGTGCTTGTCCCAGAAGAAGAAGGCACTTGTTGATGGAGTGCCCTTTGTCAAAGGAAGCTTTGTGAAGCTCAGGCTTCTCCTGAAGTCCATGGTTCAGATCAGCAGGCGGCTTTTTGAGTGTCGTAATGAATGAAGCCTCCAGCAAGCCAAATAGCCTGGGGACCTGTGGCCATTTAGCCTTGAAGCCATGTAGTCAGGCTCCTAGCTACCAAAAACCGAAACCAACCAACCCTGGGAAAGTTGCAAACCCTTGAGTAGTTCAGTAAAAGGAAGTTGCAGCGCAGCTGAGTGGCTCAGTGGACAGAGAGCTGGGCCTCAAGACCAGAGGTCGTAGGTTCGAATCTGACCCCAGACTTTTCTTCATTTTCTAACTCTGGGCAAGTACTACAAGCCAACAAAAATCTGTACTTTCTATTACTGCTGTCAACATTTGCTTTTGGAGTCACTGTGTCTCATTCATCACTTCCATGATGGCTCTTTGAAAATGGAATATCTAAAGGCGACTATTACTGAGTCACAGCAGAGTTGTAGTTTGAGATTATGTCCTTTCGTTCGTGATCCATAACTTCAATTTCCATACAAAGTTCCTCAATGAACACTTAAATTGATCGTGAGAACCATTTATCATTAGATATTGTAAAGAATCCTAAGGGGGTGGGTGGGCGGCTGGGTAGCTCAGTGGATAGGGCGGCTGGGTAGCTCAGTGGATTGAGAGCCAAGCCTAGAGGTGGGAGGTCCTAGGTTCGAATCCAGCCTCAGCCACTTCCCAGCTGTGTGAACCTGGGCAAGTCACTTGACCCCCATTGCCTAGCCCTTACCACTCTTCTGCCTTGGAGCCAATACACAGTATATATATATATATATATATATATATATATATATATATATATATATATATATATATATATATATATATATATATATATACATACATACATATACATATACATATATATAATATACAGTATATATATAAGGGTTTAAAAAAAAGAAATAACTTGACTGGCATCGATGAATAGAATTAACATTTTAAAACAATATAATTAACATCTAAAAGAAAAAAATATTCATCCTGGGGTTGAGAAATCCCTTTAATATTAAAAATAGAAGCCAGGAAAGGAATTATTATTGGACATCCCTCTCAGGCAATGGAAATGTTAGAAATCTCTCCACTACCTGTCTGGCTCTATGACCAGAGGTGGCAGTTCCAATTTTGCTCCCCAAGGAAGTTCTTTCCTATTGTCAAGCTGGTCTCTGCTGGTATCCTCCTTATGCAGTTCCACCTGTTGAGCTCTATTCAGATCGGAGCCATCCTGGGACCACAAAGAGAGCTGGGTAAGAGTAGGTGTGGATACAGCATGGACTCTTTCTTTAGTTCAGGTACCTCCCTGGGGACCTTTTGGGGAAGTCCTTCCTTCTATCCTCAGGCAGCAGCTTTGGAAATCAACCCACTGAAGAGCTTCCTCATGAAGGGTTATGGGTTGTTTTCAGCTGAGCTTTTTATGGCCACGGAGGGAAGGAAGAGAGGCTCAGCATAAAGGGTTGAATCATCTGGGCCTTGCACCGATTAGCCATTTGGCCAGCTTCTCCATTGTGCTTGTCCCAGAAGAAGAAGGCACTTGTTGATGGAGTGCCCTTTGTCAAAGGAAGCTTTGTGAAGCTCAGGCTTCTCCTGAAGTCCATGGTTCAGATCAGCAGGCGGCTTTTTGAGTGTCGTAATGAATGAAGCCTCCAGCAAGCCAAATAGCCTGGGGACCTGTGGCCATTTAGCCTTGAAGCCATGTAGTCAGGCTCCTAGCTACCAAAAACCGAAACCAACCAACCCTGGGAAAGTTGCAAACCCTTGAGTAGTTCAGTAGAAGGAAGTTGCAGCGCAGCTGAGTGGCTCAGTGGACAGAGAGCTGGGCCTCAAGACCAGAGGTCGTAGGTTCGAATCTGACCCCAGACTTTTCTTCATTTTCTAACTCTGGGCAAGTACTACAAGCCAACAAAAATCTGTACTTTCTATTACTGCTGTCAACATTTGCTTTTGGAGTCACTGTGTCTCATTCATCACTTCCATGATGGCTCTTTGAAAATGGAATATCTAAAGGCGACTATTACTGAGTCACAGCAGAGTTGTAGTTTGAGATTATGTCCTTTCGTTCGTGATCCATAACTTCAATTTCCATACAAAGTTCCTCAATGAACACTTAAATTGATCGTGAGAACCATTTATCATTAGATATTGTAAAGAATCCTAAGGGGGTGGGTGGGCGGCTGGGTAGCTCAGTGGATTGAGAGCCAAGCCTAGAGGTGGGAGGTCCTAGGTTCGAATCCAGCCTCAGCCACTTCCCAGCTGTGTGAACCTGGGCAAGTCACTTGACCCCCATTGCCTAGCCCTTACCACTCTTCTGCCTTGGAGCCAATACACAGTATATATATATATATATATATATATATATATATACATACATACATATACATATACATATATATAATATACAGTATATATATAAGGGTTTAAAAAAAAGAAATAACTTGACTGACATCGATGAATAGAATTAACATTTTAAAACAATATAATTAACATCTAAAAGAAAAAAATATTCATCCTGGGGTTGAGAAATCCCTTTAATATTAAAAATAGAAGCCAGGAAAGGAATTATTATTGGACATCCCTCTCAGGCAATGGAAATGATAGAAATCTCTCCACTACCTGTCTGGCTCTATGACCAGAGGTGGCAGTTCCAATTTTGCTCCCCAAGGAAGTTCTTTCCTATTGTCAAGCTGGTCTCTGCTGGTATCCTCCTTATGCAGTTCCACCTGTTGAGCTCTATTCAGATCGGAGCCATCCTGGGACCACAAAGAGAGCTGGGTAAGAGTAGGTGTGGATACAGCATGGACTCTTTCTTTAGTTCAGGTACCTCCCTGGGGACCTTTTGGGGAAGTCCTTCCTTCTATCCTCAGGCAGCAGCTTTGGAAATCAACCCACTGAAGAGCTTCCTCATGAAGGGTTATGGGTTGTTTTCAGCTGAGCTTTTTATGGCCACGGAGGGAAGGAAGAGAGGCTCAGCATAAAGGGTTGAATCATCTGGGCCTTGCACCGATTAGCCATTTGGCCAGCTTCTCCATTGTGCTTGTCCCAGAAGAAGAAGGCACTTGTTGATGGAGTGCCCTTTGTCAAAGGAAGCTTTGTGAAGCTCAGGCTTCTCCTGAAGTCCATGGTTCAGATCAGCAGGCGGCTTTTTGAGTGTCGTAATGAATGAAGCCTCCAGCAAGCCAAATAGCCTGGGGACCTGTGGCCATTTAGCCTTGAAGCCATGTAGTCAGGCTCCTAGCTACCAAAAACCGAAACCAACCAACCCTGGGAAAGTTGCAAACCCTTGAGTAGTTCAGTAAAAGGAAGTTGCAGCGCAGCTGAGTGGCTCAGTGGACAGAGAGCTGGGCCTCAAGACCAGAGGTCGTAGGTTCGAATCTGACCCCAGACTTTTCTTCATTTTCTAACTCTGGGCAAGTACTACAAGCCAACAAAAATCTGTACTTTCTATTACTGCTGTCAACATTTGCTTTTGGAGTCACTGTGTCTCATTCATCACTTCCATGATGGCTCTTTGAAAATGGAATATCTAAAGGCGACTATTACTGAGTCACAGCAGAGTTGTAGTTTGAGATTATGTCCTTTCGTTCGTGATCCATAACTTCAATTTCCATACAAAGTTCCTCAATGAACACTTAAATTGATCGTGAGAACCATTTATCATTAGATATTGTAAAGAATCCTAAGGGGGTGGGTGGGCGGCTGGGTAGCTCAGTGGATAGGGCGGCTGGGTAGCTCAGTGGATTGAGAGCCAAGCCTAGAGGTGGGAGGTCCTAGGTTCGAATCCAGCCTCAGCCACTTCCCAGCTGTGTGAACCTGGGCAAGTCACTTGACCCCCATTGCCTAGCCCTTACCACTCTTCTGCCTTGGAGCCAATACACAGTATATATATATATATATATATATATATATATATATATATATATATATATATATATATATATATATATATACATACATACATATACATATACATATATATAATATACAGTATATATATAAGGGTTTAAAAAAAAGAAATAACTTGACTGGCATCGATGAATAGAATTAACATTTTAAAACAATATAATTAACATCTAAAAGAAAAAAATATTCATCCTGGGGTTGAGAAATCCCTTTAATATTAAAAATAGAAGCCAGGAAAGGAATTATTATTGGACATCCCTCTCAGGCAATGGAAATGATAGAAATCTCTCCACTACCTGTCTGGCTCTATGACCAGAGGTGGCAGTTCCAATTTTGCTCCCCAAGGAAGTTCTTTCCTATTGTCAAGCTGGTCTCTGCTGGTATCCTCCTTATGCAGTTCCACCTGTTGAGCTCTATTCAGATCGGAGCCATCCTGGGACCACAAAGAGAGCTGGGTAAGAGTAGGTGTGGATACAGCATGGACTCTTTCTTTAGTTCAGGTACCTCCCTGGGGACCTTTTGGGGAAGTCCTTCCTTCTATCCTCAGGCAGCAGCTTTGGAAATCAACCCACTGAAGAGCTTCCTCATGAAGGGTTATGGGTTGTTTTCAGCTGAGCTTTTTATGGCCACGGAGGGAAGGAAGAGAGGCTCAGCATAAAGGGTTGAATCATCTGGGCCTTGCACCGATTAGCCATTTGGCCAGCTTCTCCATTGTGCTTGTCCCAGAAGAAGAAGGCACTTGTTGATGGAGTGCCCTTTGTCAAAGGAAGCTTTGTGAAGCTCAGGCTTCTCCTGAAGTCCATGGTTCAGATCAGCAGGCGGCTTTTTGAGTGTCGTAATGAATGAAGCCTCCAGCAAGCCAAATAGCCTGGGGACCTGTGGCCATTTAGCCTTGAAGCCATGTAGTCAGGCTCCTAGCTACCAAAAACCGAAACCAACCAACCCTGGGAAAGTTGCAAACCCTTGAGTAGTTCAGTAGAAGGAAGTTGCAGCGCAGCTGAGTGGCTCAGTGGACAGAGAGCTGGGCCTCAAGACCAGAGGTCGTAGGTTCGAATCTGACCCCAGACTTTTCTTCATTTTCTAACTCTGGGCAAGTACTACAAGCCAACAAAAATCTGTACTTTCTATTACTGCTGTCAACATTTGCTTTTGGAGTCACTGTGTCTCATTCATCACTTCCATGATGGCTCTTTGAAAATGGAATATCTAAAGGCGACTATTACTGAGTCACAGCAGAGTTGTAGTTTGAGATTATGTCCTTTCGTTCGTGATCCATAACTTCAATTTCCATACAAAGTTCCTCAATGAACACTTAAATTGATCGTGAGAACCATTTATCATTAGATATTGTAAAGAATCCTAAGGGGGTGGGTGGGCGGCTGGGTAGCTCAGTGGATTGAGAGCCAAGCCTAGAGGTGGGAGGTCCTAGGTTCGAATCCAGCCTCAGCCACTTCCCAGCTGTGTGAACCTGGGCAAGTCACTTGACCCCCATTGCCTAGCCCTTACCACTCTTCTGCCTTGGAGCCAATACACAGTATATATATATATATATATATATATATATATATATATATACATACATACATATACATATACATATATATAATATACAGTATATATATAAGGGTTTAAAAAAAAGAAATAACTTGACTGGCATCGATGAATAGAATTAACATTTTAAAACAATATAATTAACATCTAAAAGAAAAAAATATTCATCCTGGGGTTGAGAAATCCCTTTAATATTAAAAATAGAAGCCAGGAAAGGAATTATTATTGGACATCCCTCTCAGGCAATGGAAATGATAGAAATCTCTCCACTACCTGTCTGGCTCTATGACCAGAGGTGGTAGTTCCAATTTTGCTCCCCAAGGAAGTTCTTTCCTATTGTCAAGCTGGTCTCTGCTGGTATCCTCCTTATGCAGTTCCACCTGTTGAGCTCTATTCAGATCGGAGCCATCCTGGAACCACAAAGAGAGCTGGGTAAGAGTAGGTGTGGATACAGCATGGACTCTTTCTTTAGTTCAGGTACCTCCCTGGGGACCTTTTGGGGAAGTCCTTCCTTCTATCCTCAGGCAGCAGCTTTGGAAATCAACCCACTGAAGAGCTTCCTCATGAAGGGTTATGGGTTGTTTTCAGCTGAGCTTTTTATGGCCACGGAGGGAAGGAAGAGAGGCTCAGCATAAAGGGTTGAATCATCTGGGCCTTGCACCGATTAGCCATTTGGCCAGCTTCTCCATTGTGCTTGTCCCAGAAGAAGAAGGCACTTGTTGATGGAGTGCCCTTTGTCAAAGGAAGCTTTGTGAAGCTCAGGCTTCTCCTGAAGTCCATGGTTCAGATCAGCAGGCGGCTTTTTGAGTGTCGTAATGAATGAAGCCTCCAGCAAGCCAAATAGCCTGGGGACCTGTGGCCATTTAGCCTTGAAGCCATGTAGTCAGGCTCCTAGCTACCAAAAACCGAAACCAACCAACCCTGGGAAAGTTGCAAACCCTTGAGTAGTTCAGTAAAAGGAAGTTGCAGCGCAGCTGAGTGGCTCAGTGGACAGAGAGCTGGGCCTCAAGACCAGAGGTCGTAGGTTCGAATCTGACCCCAGACTTTTCTTCATTTTCTAACTCTGGGCAAGTACTACAAGCCAACAAAAATCTGTACTTTCTATTACTGCTGTCAACATTTGCTTTTGGAGTCACTGTGTCTCATTCATCACTTCCATGATGGCTCTTTGAAAATGGAATATCTAAAGGCGACTATTACTGAGTCACAGCAGAGTTGTAGTTTGAGATTATGTCCTTTCGTTCGTGATCCATAACTTCAATTTCCATACAAAGTTCCTCAATGAACACTTAAATTGATCGTGAGAACCATTTATCATTAGATATTGTAAAGAATCCTAAGGGGGTGGGTGGGCGGCTGGGTAGCTCAGTGGATAGGGCGGCTGGGTAGCTCAGTGGATTGAGAGCCAAGCCTAGAGGTGGGAGGTCCTAGGTTCGAATCCAGCCTCAGCCACTTCCCAGCTGTGTGAACCTGGGCAAGTCACTTGACCCCCATTGCCTAGCCCTTACCACTCTTCTGCCTTGGAGCCAATACACAGTATATATATATATATATATATATATACATACATACATATACATATACATATATATAATATACAGTATATATATAAGGGTTTAAAAAAAAGAAATAACTTGACTGGCATCGATGAATAGAATTAACATTTTAAAACAATATAATTAACATCTAAAAGAAAAAAATATTCATCCTGGGGTTGAGAAATCCCTTTAATATTAAAAATAGAAGCCAGGAAAGGAATTATTATTGGACATCCCTCTCAGGCAATGGAAATGATAGAAATCTCTCCACTACCTGTCTGGCTCTATGACCAGAGGTGGCAGTTCCAATTTTGCTCCCCAAGGAAGTTCTTTCCTATTGTCAAGCTGGTCTCTGCTGGTATCCTCCTTATGCAGTTCCACCTGTTGAGCTCTATTCAGATCGGAGCCATCCTGGGACCACAAAGAGAGCTGGGTAAGAGTAGGTGTGGATACAGCATGGACTCTTTCTTTAGTTCAGGTACCTCCCTGGGGACCTTTTGGGGAAGTCCTTCCTTCTATCCTCAGGCAGCAGCTTTGGAAATCAACCCACTGAAGAGCTTCCTCATGAAGGGTTATGGGTTGTTTTCAGCTGAGCTTTTTATGGCCACGGAGGGAAGGAAGAGAGGCTCAGCATAAAGGGTTGAATCATCTGGGCCTTGCACCGATTAGCCATTTGGCCAGCTTCTCCATTGTGCTTGTCCCAGAAGAAGAAGGCACTTGTTGATGGAGTGCCCTTTGTCAAAGGAAGCTTTGTGAAGCTCAGGCTTCTCCTGAAGTCCATGGTTCAGATCAGCAGGCGGCTTTTTGAGTGTCGTAATGAATGAAGCCTCCAGCAAGCCAAATAGCCTGGGGACCTGTGGCCATTTAGCCTTGAAGCCATGTAGTCAGGCTCCTAGCTACCAAAAACCGAAACCAACCAACCCTGGGAAAGTTGCAAACCCTTGAGTAGTTCAGTAAAAGGAAGTTGCAGCGCAGCTGAGTGGCTCAGTGGACAGAGAGCTGGGCCTCAAGACCAGAGGTCGTAGGTTCGAATCTGACCCCAGACTTTTCTTCATTTTCTAACTCTGGGCAAGTACTACAAGCCAACAAAAATCTGTACTTTCTATTACTGCTGTCAACATTTGCTTTTGGAGTCACTGTGTCTCATTCATCACTTCCATGATGGCTCTTTGAAAATGGAATATCTAAAGGCGACTATTACTGAGTCACAGCAGAGTTGTAGTTTGAGATTATGTCCTTTCGTTCGTGATCCATAACTTCAATTTCCATACAAAGTTCCTCAATGAACACTTAAATTGATCGTGAGAACCATTTATCATTAGATATTGTAAAGAATCCTAAGGGGGTGGGTGGGCGGCTGGGTAGCTCAGTGGATTGAGAGCCAAGCCTAGAGGTGGGAGGTCCTAGGTTCGAATCCAGCCTCAGCCACTTCCCAGCTGTGTGAACCTGGGCAAGTCACTTGACCCCCATTGCCTAGCCCTTACCACTCTTCTGCCTTGGAGCCAATACACAGTATATATATATATATATATATATATATATATATATATATATATATATATACATACATACATATACATATACATATATATAATATACAGTATATATATAAGGGTTTAAAAAAAAGAAATAACTTGACTGGCATCGATGAATAGAATTAACATTTTAAAACAATATAATTAACATCTAAAAGAAAAAAATATTCATCCTGGGGTTGAGAAATCCCTTTAATATTAAAAATAGAAGCCAGGAAAGGAATTATTATTGGACATCCCTCTCAGGCAATGGAAATGATAGAAATCTCTCCACTACCTGTCTGGCTCTATGACCAGAGGTGGTAGTTCCAATTTTGCTCCCCAAGGAAGTTCTTTCCTATTGTCAAGCTGGTCTCTGCTGGTATCCTCCTTATGCAGTTCCACCTGTTGAGCTCTATTCAGATCGGAGCCATCCTGGAACCACAAAGAGAGCTGGGTAAGAGTAGGTGTGGATACAGCATGGACTCTTTCTTTAGTTCAGGTACCTCCCTGGGGACCTTTTGGGGAAGTCCTTCCTTCTATCCTCAGGCAGCAGCTTTGGAAATCAACCCACTGAAGAGCTTCCTCATGAAGGGTTATGGGTTGTTTTCAGCTGAGCTTTTTATGGCCACGGAGGGAAGGAAGAGAGGCTCAGCATAAAGGGTTGAATCATCTGGGCCTTGCACCGATTAGCCATTTGGCCAGCTTCTCCATTGTGCTTGTCCCAGAAGAAGAAGGCACTTGTTGATGGAGTGCCCTTTGTCAAAGGAAGCTTTGTGAAGCTCAGGCTTCTCCTGAAGTCCATGGTTCAGATCAGCAGGCGGCTTTTTGAGTGTCGTAATGAATGAAGCCTCCAGCAAGCCAAATAGCCTGGGGACCTGTGGCCATTTAGCCTTGAAGCCATGTAGTCAGGCTCCTAGCTACCAAAAACCGAAACCAACCAACCCTGGGAAAGTTGCAAACCCTTGAGTAGTTCAGTAAAAGGAAGTTGCAGCGCAGCTGAGTGGCTCAGTGGACAGAGAGCTGGGCCTCAAGACCAGAGGTCGTAGGTTCGAATCTGACCCCAGACTTTTCTTCATTTTCTAACTCTGGGCAAGTACTACAAGCCAACAAAAATCTGTACTTTCTATTACTGCTGTCAACATTTGCTTTTGGAGTCACTGTGTCTCATTCATCACTTCCATGATGGCTCTTTGAAAATGGAATATCTAAAGGCGACTATTACTGAGTCACAGCAGAGTTGTAGTTTGAGATTATGTCCTTTCGTTCGTGATCCATAACTTCAATTTCCATACAAAGTTCCTCAATGAACACTTAAATTGATCGTGAGAACCATTTATCATTAGATATTGTAAAGAATCCTAAGGGGGTGGGTGGGCGGCTGGGTAGCTCAGTGGATAGGGCGGCTGGGTAGCTCAGTGGATTGAGAGCCAAGCCTAGAGGTGGGAGGTCCTAGGTTCGAATCCAGCCTCAGCCACTTCCCAGCTGTGTGAACCTGGGCAAGTCACTTGACCCCCATTGCCTAGCCCTTACCACTCTTCTGCCTTGGAGCCAATACACAGTATATATATATATATATATATATATACATACATACATATACATATACATATATATAATATACAGTATATATATAAGGGTTTAAAAAAAAGAAATAACTTGACTGGCATCGATGAATAGAATTAACATTTTAAAACAATATAATTAACATCTAAAAGAAAAAAATATTCATCCTGGGGTTGAGAAATCCCTTTAATATTAAAAATAGAAGCCAGGAAAGGAATTATTATTGGACATCCCTCTCAGGCAATGGAAATGATAGAAATCTCTCCACTACCTGTCTGGCTCTATGACCAGAGGTGGCAGTTCCAATTTTGCTCCCCAAGGAAGTTCTTTCCTATTGTCAAGCTGGTCTCTGCTGGTATCCTCCTTATGCAGTTCCACCTGTTGAGCTCTATTCAGATCGGAGCCATCCTGGGACCACAAAGAGAGCTGGGTAAGAGTAGGTGTGGATACAGCATGGACTCTTTCTTTAGTTCAGGTACCTCCCTGGGGACCTTTTGGGGAAGTCCTTCCTTCTATCCTCAGGCAGCAGCTTTGGAAATCAACCCACTGAAGAGCTTCCTCATGAAGGGTTATGGGTTGTTTTCAGCTGAGCTTTTTATGGCCACGGAGGGAAGGAAGAGAGGCTCAGCATAAAGGGTTGAATCATCTGGGCCTTGCACCGATTAGCCATTTGGCCAGCTTCTCCATTGTGCTTGTCCCAGAAGAAGAAGGCACTTGTTGATGGAGTGCCCTTTGTCAAAGGAAGCTTTGTGAAGCTCAGGCTTCTCCTGAAGTCCATGGTTCAGATCAGCAGGCGGCTTTTTGAGTGTCGTAATGAATGAAGCCTCCAGCAAGCCAAATAGCCTGGGGACCTGTGGCCATTTAGCCTTGAAGCCATGTAGTCAGGCTCCTAGCTACCAAAAACCGAAACCAACCAACCCTGGGAAAGTTGCAAACCCTTGAGTAGTTCAGTAAAAGGAAGTTGCAGCGCAGCTGAGTGGCTCAGTGGACAGAGAGCTGGGCCTCAAGACCAGAGGTCGTAGGTTCGAATCTGACCCCAGACTTTTCTTCATTTTCTAACTCTGGGCAAGTACTACAAGCCAACAAAAATCTGTACTTTCTATTACTGCTGTCAACATTTGCTTTTGGAGTCACTGTGTCTCATTCATCACTTCCATGATGGCTCTTTGAAAATGGAATATCTAAAGGCGACTATTACTGAGTCACAGCAGAGTTGTAGTTTGAGATTATGTCCTTTCGTTCGTGATCCATAACTTCAATTTCCATACAAAGTTCCTCAATGAACACTTAAATTGATCGTGAGAACCATTTATCATTAGATATTGTAAAGAATCCTAAGGGGGTGGGTGGGCGGCTGGGTAGCTCAGTGGATTGAGAGCCAAGCCTAGAGGTGGGAGTTCCTAGGTTCGAATCCAGCCTCAGCCACTTCCCAGCTGTGTGAACCTGGGCAAGTCAC
Organism: Monodelphis domestica; assembly: GCF_027887165.1. NCBI lineage: Eukaryota > Metazoa > Chordata > Mammalia > Didelphimorphia > Didelphidae > Monodelphis > Monodelphis domestica. Next base: position 217,794,502 of record NC_077233.1, on the reverse strand, counting down.
TTGACCCCCATTGCCTAGCCCTTACCACTCTTCTGCCTTGGAGCCAATACACAGTATATATATATATATATATATATATATATATATATATATATATATATATATATATATATATATATATATATATATATATATATATATATACATACATACATATACATATACATATATATAATATACAGTATATATATAAGGGTTTAAAAAAAAGAAATAACTTGACTGGCATCGATGAATAGAATTAACATTTTAAAACAATATAATTAACATCTAAAAGAAAAAAATATTCATCCTGGGGTTGAGAAATCCCTTTAATATTAAAAATAGAAGCCAGGAAAGGAATTATTATTGGACATCCCTCTCAGGCAATGGAAATGATAGAAATCTCTCCACTACCTGTCTGGCTCTATGACCAGAGGTGGTAGTTCCAATTTTGCTCCCCAAGGAAGTTCTTTCCTATTGTCAAGCTGGTCTCTGCTGGTATCCTCCTTATGCAGTTCCACCTGTTGAGCTCTATTCAGATCGGAGCCATCCTGGGACCACAAAGAGAGCTGGGTAAGAGTAGGTGTGGATACAGCATGGACTCTTTCTTTAGTTCAGGTACCTCCCTGGGGACCTTTTGGGGAAGTCCTTCCTTCTATCCTCAGGCAGCAGCTTTGGAAATCAACCCACTGAAGAGCTTCCTCATGAAGGGTTATGGGTTGTTTTCAGCTGAGCTTTTTATGGCCACGGAGGGAAGGAAGAGAGGCTCAGCATAAAGGGTTGAATCATCTGGGCCTTGCACCGATTAGCCATTTGGCCAGCTTCTCCATTGTGCTTGTCCCAGAAGAAGAAGGCACTTGTTGATGGAGTGCCCTTTGTCAAAGGAAGCTTTGTGAAGCTCAGGCTTCTCCTGAAGTCCATGGTTCAGATCAGCAGGCGGCTTTTTGAGTGTCGTAATGAATGAAGCCTCCAGCAAGCCAAATAGCCTGGGGACCTGTGGCCATTTAGCCTTGAAGCCATGTAGTCAGGCTCCTAGCTACCAAAAACCGAAACCAACCAACCCTGGGAAAGTTGCAAACCCTTGAGTAGTTCAGTAAAAGGAAGTTGCAGCGCAGCTGAGTGGCTCAGTGGACAGAGAGCTGGGCCTCAAGACCAGAGGTCGTAGGTTCGAATCTGACCCCAGACTTTTCTTCATTTTCTAACTCTGGGCAAGTACTACAAGCCAACAAAAATCTGTACTTTCTATTACTGCTGTCAACATTTGCTTTTGGAGTCACTGTGTCTCATTCATCACTTCCATGATGGCTCTTTGAAAATGGAATATCTAAAGGCGACTATTACTGAGTCACAGCAGAGTTGTAGTTTGAGATTATGTCCTTTCGTTCGTGATCCATAACTTCAATTTCCATACAAAGTTCCTCAATGAACACTTAAATTGATCGTGAGAACCATTTATCATTAGATATTGTAAAGAATCCTAAGGGGGTGGGTGGGCGGCTGGGTAGCTCAGTGGATAGGGCGGCTGGGTAGCTCAGTGGATTGAGAGCCAAGCCTAGAGGTGGGAGGTCCTAGGTTCGAATCCAGCCTCAGCCACTTCCCAGCTGTGTGAACCTGGGCAAGTCACTTGACCCCCATTGCCTAGCCCTTACCACTCTTCTGCCTTGGAGCCAATACACAGTATATATATATATATATATATATATACATACATACATATACATATACATATATATAATATACAGTATATATATAAGGGTTTAAAAAAAAGAAATAACTTGACTGGCATCGATGAATAGAATTAACATTTTAAAACAATATAATTAACATCTAAAAGAAAAAAATATTCATCCTGGGGTTGAGAAATCCCTTTAATATTAAAAATAGAAGCCAGGAAAGGAATTATTATTGGACATCCCTCTCAGGCAATGGAAATGATAGAAATCTCTCCACTACCTGTCTGGCTCTATGACCAGAGGTGGTAGTTCCAATTTTGCTCCCCAAGGAAGTTCTTTCCTATTGTCAAGCTGGTCTCTGCTGGTATCCTCCTTATGCAGTTCCACCTGTTGAGCTCTATTCAGATCGGAGCCATCCTGGGACCACAAAGAGAGCTGGGTAAGAGTAGGTGTGGATACAGCATGGACTCTTTCTTTAGTTCAGGTACCTCCCTGGGGACCTTTTGGGGAAGTCCTTCCTTCTATCCTCAGGCAGCAGCTTTGGAAATCAACCCACTGAAGAGCTTCCTCATGAAGGGTTATGGGTTGTTTTCAGCTGAGCTTTTTATGGCCACGGAGGGAAGGAAGAGAGGCTCAGCATAAAGGGTTGAATCATCTGGGCCTTGCACCGATTAGCCATTTGGCCAGCTTCTCCATTGTGCTTGTCCCAGAAGAAGAAGGCACTTGTTGATGGAGTGCCCTTTGTCAAAGGAAGCTTTGTGAAGCTCAGGCTTCTCCTGAAGTCCATGGTTCAGATCAGCAGGCGGCTTTTTGAGTGTCGTAATGAATGAAGCCTCCAGCAAGCCAAATAGCCTGGGGACCTGTGGCCATTTAGCCTTGAAGCCATGTAGTCAGGCTCCTAGCTACCAAAAACCGAAACCAACCAACCCTGGGAAAGTTGCAAACCCTTGAGTAGTTCAGTAAAAGGAAGTTGCAGCGCAGCTGAGTGGCTCAGTGGACAGAGAGCTGGGCCTCAAGACCAGAGGTCGTAGGTTCGAATCTGACCCCAGACTTTTCTTCATTTTCTAACTCTGGGCAAGTACTACAAGCCAACAAAAATCTGTACTTTCTATTACTGCTGTCAACATTTGCTTTTGGAGTCACTGTGTCTCATTCATCACTTCCATGATGGCTCTTTGAAAATGGAATATCTAAAGGCGACTATTACTGAGTCACAGCAGAGTTGTAGTTTGAGATTATGTCCTTTCGTTCGTGATCCATAACTTCAATTTCCATACAAAGTTCCTCAATGAACACTTAAATTGATCGTGAGAACCATTTATCATTAGATATTGTAAAGAATCCTAAGGGGGTGGGTGGGCGGCTGGGTAGCTCAGTGGATAGGGCGGGTGGGTAGCTCAGTGGATTGAGAGCCAAGCCTAGAGGTGGGAGGTCCTAGGTTCGAATCCAGCCTCAGCCACTTCCCAGCTGTGTGAACCTGGGCAAGTCACTTGACCCCCATTGCCTAGCCCTTACCACTCTTCTGCCTTGGAGCCAATACACAGTATATATATATATATATATATATATATACATACATACATATACATATACATATATATAATATACAGTATATATATAAGGGTTTAAAAAAAAGAAATAACTTGACTGGCATCGATGAATAGAATTAACATTTTAAAACAATATAATTAACATCTAAAAGAAAAAAATATTCATCCTGGGGTTGAGAAATCCCTTTAATATTAAAAATAGAAGCCAGGAAAGGAATTATTATTGGACATCCCTCTCAGGCAATGGAAATGATAGAAATCTCTCCACTACCTGTCTGGCTCTATGACCAGAGGTGGCAGTTCCAATTTTGCTCCCCAAGGAAGTTCTTTCCTATTGTCAAGCTGGTCTCTGCTGGTATCCTCCTTATGCAGTTCCACCTGTTGAGCTCTATTCAGATCGGAGCCATCCTGGGACCACAAAGAGAGCTGGGTAAGAGTAGGTGTGGATACAGCATGGACTCTTTCTTTAGTTCAGGTACCTCCCTGGGGACCTTTTGGGGAAGTCCTTCCTTCTATCCTCAGGCAGCAGCTTTGGAAATCAACCCACTGAAGAGCTTCCTCATGAAGGGTTATGGGTTGTTTTCAGCTGAGCTTTTTATGGCCACGGAGGGAAGGAAGAGAGGCTCAGCATAAAGGGTTGAATCATCTGGGACTAGCACCGATTAGCCATTTGGCCAGCTTCTCCATTGTGCTTGTCCCAGAAGAAGAAGGCACTTGTTGATGGAGTGCCCTTTGTCAAAGGAAGCTTTGTGAAGCTCAGGCTTCTCCTGAAGTCCATGGTTCAGATCAGCAGGCGGCTTTTTGAGTGTCGTAATGAATGAAGCCTCCAGCAAGCCAAATAGCCTGGGGACCTGTGGCCATTTAGCCTTGAAGCCATGTAGTCAGGCTCCTAGCTACCAAAAACCGAAACCAACCAACCCTGGGAAAGTTGCAAACCCTTGAGTAGTTCAGTAAAAGGAAGTTGCAGCGCAGCTGAGTGGCTCAGTGGACAGAGAGCTGGGCCTCAAGACCAGAGGTCGTAGGTTCGAATCTGACCCCAGACTTTTCTTCATTTTCTAACTCTGGGCAAGTACTACAAGCCAACAAAAATCTGTACTTTCTATTACTGCTGTCAACATTTGCTTTTGGAGTCACTGTGTCTCATTCATCACTTCCATGATGGCTCTTTGAAAATGGAATATCTAAAGGCGACTATTACTGAGTCACAGCAGAGTTGTAGTTTGAGATTATGTCCTTTCGTTCGTGATCCATAACTTCAATTTCCATACAAAGTTCCTCAATGAACACTTAAATTGATCGTGAGAACCATTTATCATTAGATATTGTAAAGAATCCTAAGGGGGTGGGTGGGCGGCTGGGTAGCTCAGTGGATAGGGCGGCTGGGTAGCTCAGTGGATTGAGAGCCAAGCCTAGAGGTGGGAGGTCCTAGGTTCGAATCCAGCCTCAGCCACTTCCCAGCTGTGTGAACCTGGGCAAGTCACTTGACCCCCATTGCCTAGCCCTTACCACTCTTCTGCCTTGGAGCCAATACACAGTATATATATATATATATATATATACATACATACATATACATATACATATATATAATATACAGTATATATATAAGGGTTTAAAAAAAAGAAATAACTTGACTGGCATCGATGAATAGAATTAACATTTTAAAACAATATAATTAACATCTAAAAGAAAAAAATATTCATCCTGGGGTTGAGAAATCCCTTTAATATTAAAAATAGAAGCCAGGAAAGGAATTATTATTGGACATCCCTCTCAGGCAATGGAAATGATAGAAATCTCTCCACTACCTGTCTGGCTCTATGACCAGAGGTGGCAGTTCCAATTTTGCTCCCCAAGGAAGTTCTTTCCTATTGTCAAGCTGGTCTCTGCTGGTATCCTCCTTATGCAGTTCCACCTGTTGAGCTCTATTCAGATCGGAGCCATCCTGGGACCACAAAGAGAGCTGGGTAAGAGTAGGTGTGGATACAGCATGGACTCTTTCTTTAGTTCAGGTACCTCCCTGGGGACCTTTTGGGGAAGTCCTTCCTTCTATCCTCAGGCAGCAGCTTTGGAAATCAACCCACTGAAGAGCTTCCTCATGAAGGGTTATGGGTTGTTTTCAGCTGAGCTTTTTATGGCCACGGAGGGAAGGAAGAGAGGCTCAGCATAAAGGGTTGAATCATCTGGGCCTTGCACCGATTAGCCATTTGGCCAGCTTCTCCATTGTGCTTGTCCCAGAAGAAGAAGGCACTTGTTGATGGAGTGCCCTTTGTCAAAGGAAGCTTTGTGAAGCTCAGGCTTCTCCTGAAGTCCATGGTTCAGATCAGCAGGCGGCTTTTTGAGTGTCGTAATGAATGAAGCCTCCAGCAAGCCAAATAGCCTGGGGACCTGTGGCCATTTAGCCTTGAAGCCATGTAGTCAGGCTCCTAGCTACCAAAAACCGAAACCAACCAACCCTGGGAAAGTTGCAAACCCTTGAGTAGTTCAGTAGAAGGAAGTTGCAGCGCACCTGAGTGGCTCAGTGGACAGAGAGCTGGGCCTCAAGACCAGAGGTCGTAGGTTCGAATCTGACCCCAGACTTTTCTTCATTTTCTAACTCTGGGCAAGTACTACAAGCCAACAAAAATCTGTACTTTCTATTACTGCTGTCAACATTTGCTTTTGGAGTCACTGTGTCTCATTCATCACTTCCATGATGGCTCTTTGAAAATGGAATATCTAAAGGCGACTATTACTGAGTCACAGCAGAGTTGTAGTTTGAGATTATGTCCTTTCGTTCGTGATCCATAACTTCAATTTCCATACAAAGTTCCTCAATGAACACTTAAATTGATCGTGAGAACCATTTATCATTAGATATTGTAAAGAATCCTAAGGGGGTGGGTGGGCGGCTGGGTAGCTCAGTGGATTGAGAGCCAAGCCTAGAGGTGGGAGGTCCTAGGTTCGAATCCAGCCTCAGCCACTTCCCAGCTGTGTGAACCTGGGCAAGTCACTTGACCCCCATTGCCTAGCCCTTACCACTCTTCTGCCTTGGAGCCAATACACAGTATATATATATATATATATATATATATATATATATATATACATACATACATATACATATACATATATATAATATACAGTATATATATAAGGGTTTAAAAAAAAGAAATAACTTGACTGGCATCGATGAATAGAATTAACATTTTAAAACAATATAATTAACATCTAAAAGAAAAAAATATTCATCCTGGGGTTGAGAAATCCCTTTAATATTAAAAATAGAAGCCAGGAAAGGAATT
>NC_077233.1:217784839-217787516 GCF_027887165.1 Monodelphis domestica | reverse complement strand
AACTCTGCTGTGACTCAGTAATAGTCGCCTTTAGATATTCCATTTTCAAAGAGCCATCATGGAAGTGATGAATGAGACACAGTGACTCCAAAAGCAAATGTTGACAGCAGTAATAGAAAGTACAGATTTTTGTTGGCTTGTAGTACTTGCCCAGAGTTAGAAAATGAAGAAAAGTCTGGGGTCAGATTCGAACCTACGACCTCTGGTCTTGAGGCCCAGCTCTCTGTCCACTGAGCCACTCAGCTGCGCTGCAACTTCCTTTTACTGAACTACTCAAGGGTTTGCAACTTTCCCAGGGTTGGTTGGTTTCGGTTTTTGGTAGCTAGGAGCCTGACTACATGGCTTCAAGGCTAAATGGCCACAGGTCCCCAGGCTATTTGGCTTGCTGGAGGCTTCATTCATTACGACACTCAAAAAGCCGCCTGCTGATCTGAACCATGGACTTCAGGAGAAGCCTGAGCTTCACAAAGCTTCCTTTGACAAAGGGCACTCCATCAACAAGTGCCTTCTTCTTCTGGGACAAGCACAATGGAGAAGCTGGCCAAATGGCTAATCGGTGCAAGTCCCAGCTGATTCAACGCTTTATGCTGAGCCTCTCTTCCTTCCCTCCGTGGCCATAAAAAGCTCAGCTGAAAACAACCCATAACCCTTCATGAGGAAGCTCTTCAGTGGGTTGATTTCCAAAGCTGCTGCCTGAGGATAGAAGGAAGGACTTCCCAAAAGGTCCCCAGGGAGGTACCTGAACTAAAGAAAGAGTCCATGCTGTATCCACACCTACTCTTACCCAGCTCTCTTTGTGGTCCCAGGATGGCTCCGATCTGAATAGAGCTCAACAGGTGGAACTGCATAAGGAGGATACCAGCAGAGACCAGCTTGACAATAGGAAAGAACTTCCTTGGGGAGCAAAATTGGAACTGCCACCTCTGGTCATAGAGCCAGACAGGTAGTGGAGAGATTTCTATCATTTCCATTGCCTGAGAGGGATGTCCAATAATAATTCCTTTCCTGGCTTCTATTTTTAATATTAAAGGGATTTCTCAACCCCAGGATGAATATTTTTTTCTTTTAGATGTTAATTATATTGTTTTAAAATGTTAATTCTATTCATCGATGCCAGTCAAGTTATTTCTTTTTTTTAAACCCTTATATATATACTGTATATTATATATATGTATATGTATATGTATGTATGTATATATATATATGTATATGTATATGTATATGTATGTATGTATATATATATATATATATATATATATATATATATAAAGTGTATTGGCTCCAAGGCAGAAGAGTGGTAAGGGCTAGGCAATGGGGGTCAAGTGACTTGCCCAGGTTCACACAGCTGGGTAGTGGCTGAGGCTGGATTCGAACCTAGGACCTCCCACCTCTAGGCTTGGCTCTCAATCCACTGAGCTACCCAGCCGCCCACCCACCCCCTTAGGATTCTTTACAATATCTAATGATAAATGGTTCTCACGATCAATTTAAGTGTTCATTGAGGAACTTTGTATGGAAATTGAAGTTATGGATCACGAACGAAAGGACATAATCTCAAACTACAACTCTGCTGTGACTCAGTAATAGTCGCCTTTAGATATTCTATTTTCAAAGAGCCATCATGGAAGTGATGAATGAGACACAGTGACTCCAAAAGCAAATGTTGACAGCAGTAATAGAAAGTACAGATTTTTGTTGGCTTGTAGTACTTGCCCAGAGTTAGAAAATGAAGAAAAGTCTGGGGTCAGATTCGAACCTACGACCTCTGGTCTTGAGGCCCAGCTCTCTGTCCACTGAGCCACTCAGCTGCGCTGCAACTTCCTTTTACTGAACTACTCAAGGGTTTGCAACTTTCCCAGGGTTGGTTGGTTTCGGTTTTTGGTAGCTAGGAGCCTGACTACATGGCTTCAAGGCTAAATGGCCACAGGTCCCCAGGCTATTTGGCTTGCTGGAGGCTTCATTCATTACGACACTCAAAAAGCCGCCTGCTGATCTGAACCATGGACTTCAGGAGAAGCCTGAGCTTCACAAAGCTTCCTTTGACAAAGGGCACTCCATCAACAAGTGCCTTCTTCTTCTGGGACAAGCACAATGGAGAAGCTGGCCAAATGGCTAATCGGTGCAAGTCCCAGCTGATTCAACGCTTTATGCTGAGCCTCTCTTCCTTCCCTCCGTGGCCATAAAAAGCTCAGCTGAAAACAACCCATAACCCTTCATGAGGAAGCTCTTCAGTGGGTTGATTTCCAAAGCTGCTGCCTGAGGATAGAAGGAAGGACTTCCCCAAAAGGTCCCCAGGGAGGTACCTGAACTAAAGAAAGAGTCCATGCTGTATCCACACCTACTCTTACCCAGCTCTCTTTGTGGTCCCAGGATGGCTCCGATCTGAATAGAGCTCAACAGGTGGAACTGCATAAGGAGGATACCAGCAGAGACCAGCTTGACAATAGGAAAGAACTTCCTTGGGGAGCAAAATTGGAACTGCCACCTCTGGTCATAGAGCCAGACAGGTAGTGGAGAGATTTCTATCATTTCCATTGCTTGAGAGGGATGTCCAATAATAATTCCTTTCTTAGCTTCTATTTTTAATATTAAAGGGATTTCTCAACCCCAGGATGAATATTTTTTTCTTTTAGATGTTAATTATATTGTTTTAAAATGTTAATTCTATTCATCAATG
>NC_077233.1:217769839-217774839 GCF_027887165.1 Monodelphis domestica | reverse complement strand
AATGAAGAAAAGTCTGGGGTCAGATTCGAACCTACGACCTCTGGTCTTGAGGCCCAGCTCTCTGTCCACTGAGCCACTCAGCTGCGCTGCAACTTCCTTTTACTGAACTACTCAAGGGTTTGCAACTTTCCCAGGGTTGGTTGGTTTCGGTTTTTGGTAGCTAGGAGCCTGACTACATGGCTTCAAGGCTAAATGGCCACAGGTCCCCAAGCTATTTGGCTTGCTGGAGGCTTCATTCATTACGACACTCAAAAAGCCGCCTGCTGATCTGAACCATGGACTTCAGGAGAAGCCTGAGCTTCACAAAGCTTCCTTTGACAAAGGGCACTCCATCAACAAGTGCCTTCTTCTTCTGGGACAAGCACAATGGAGAAGCTGGCCAAATGGCTAATCGGTGCAAGTCCCAGCTGATTCAACGCTTTATGCTGAGCCTCTCTTCCTTCCCTCCGTGGCCATAAAAAGCTCAGCTGAAAACAACCCATAACCCTTCATGAGGAAGCTCTTCAGTGGGTTGATTTCCAAAGCTGCTGCCTGAGGATAGAAGGAAGGACTTCCCCAAAAGGTCCCCAGGGAGGTACCTGAACTAAAGAAAGAGTCCATGCTGTATCCACACCTACTCTTACCCAGCTCTCTTTGTGGTCCCAGGATGGCTCCGATCTGAATACAGCTCAACAGGTGGAACTGCATAAGGAGGATACCAGCAGAGACCAGCTTGACAATAGGAAAGAACTTCCTTGGGGAGCAAAATTGGAACTGCCACCTCTGGTCATAGAGCCAAACAGGTAGTGGAGAGATTTCTATCATTTCCATTGCTTGAGAGGGATGTCCAATAATAATTCCTTTCTTAGCTTCTATTTTTAATATTAAAGGGATTTCTCAACCCCAGGATGAATATTTTTTTCTTTTAGATGTTAATTATATTGTTTTAAAATGTTAATTCTATTCATCGATGCCAGTCAAGTTATTTCTTTTTTTTAAACCCTTATATATATACTGTATATTATATATATGTATATGTATATGTATGTATGTATATGTATATATATATATATATATATATATATATATATATATATATATATATATATATATATATACACTGTGTATTGGCTCCAAGGCAGAAGAGTGGTAAGGGCTAGGCAATGGGGGTCAAGTGACTTGCCCAGGTTCACACAGCTGGGAAGTGGCTGAGGCTGGATTCGAACCTAGGACCTCCCACCTCTAGGCTTGGCTCTCAATCCACTGAGCTACCCAGCCGCCCTATCCACTGAGCTACCCAGCCGCCCACCCACCCCCTTAGGATTCTTTACAATATCTAATGATAAATGGTTCTCACGATCAATTTAAGTGTTCATTGAGGAACTTTGTATGGAAATTGAAGTTATGGATCACGAACGAAAGGACATAATCTCAAACTACAACTCTGCTGTGACTCAGTAATAGTCGCCTTTAGATATTCCATTTTCAAAGAGCCATCATGGAAGTGATGAATGAGACACAGTGACTCCAAAAGCAAATGTTGACAGCAGTAATAGAAGTACAGATTTTTGTTGGCTTGTAGTACTTGCCCAGAGTTAGAAAATGAAGAAAAGTCTGGGGTCAGATTCGAACCTACGACCTCTGGTCTTGAGGCCCAGCTCTCTGTCCACTGAGCCACTCAGCTGCGCTGCAACTTCCTTTTACTGAACTACTCAAGGGTTTGCAACTTTCCCAGGGTTGGTTGGTTTCGGTTTTTGGTAGCTAGGAGCCTGACTACATGGCTTCAAGGCTAAATGGCCACAGGTCCCCAGGCTATTTGGCTTGCTGGAGGCTTCATTCATTACGACACTCAAAAAGCCGCCTGCTGATCTGAACCATGGACTTCAGGAGAAGCCTGAGCTTCACAAAGCTTCCTTTGACAAAGGGCACTCCATCAACAAGTGCCTTCTTCTTCTGGGACAAGCACAATGGAGAAGCTGGCCAAATGGCTAATCGGTGCAAGTCCCAGCTGATTCAACGCTTTATGCTGAGCCTCTCTTCCTTCCCTCCGTGGCCATAAAAAGCTCAGCTGAAAACAACCCATAACCCTTCATGAGGAAGCTCTTCAGTGGGTTGATTTCCAAAGCTGCTGCCTGAGGATAGAAGGAAGGACTTCCCCAAAAGGTCCCCAGGGAGGTACCTGAACTAAAGAAAGAGTCCATGCTGTATCCACACCTACTCTTACCCAGCTCTCTTTGTGGTCCCAGGATGGCTCCGATCTGAATACAGCTCAACAGGTGGAACTGCATAAGGAGGATACCAGCAGAGACCAGCTTGACAATAGGAAAGAACTTCCAATGGGGAGCAAAATTGGAACTGCCACCTCTGGTCATAGAGCCAGACAGGTAGTGGAGAGATTTCTATCATTTCCATTGCCTGAGAGGGATGTCCAATAATAATTCCTTTCCTGGCTTCTATTTTTAATATTAAAGGGATTTCTCAACCCCAGGATGAATATTTTTTTCTTTTAGATGTTAATTATATTGTTTTAAAATGTTAATTCTATTCATCGATGCCAGTCAAGTTATTTCTTTTTTTTAAACCCTTATATATATACTGTATATTATATATATGTATATGTATATGTATGTATGTATATGTATATATATATATATATATATATATATATATATATATATATATATATATATATATATATATATATATATATATACACTGTGTATTGGCTCCAAGGCAGAAGAGTGGTAAGGGCTAGGCAATGGGGGTCAAGTGACTTGCCCAGGTTCACACAGCTGGGAAGTGGCTGAGGCTGGATTCGAACCTAGGACCTCCCACCTCTAGGCTTGGCTCTCAATCCACTGAGCTACCCAGCCGCCCTATCCACTGAGCTACCCAGCCGCCCACCCACCCCCTTAGGATTCTTTACAATATCTAATGATAAATGGTTCTCACGATCAATTTAAGTGTTCATTGAGGAACTTTGTATGGAAATTGAAGTTATGGATCACGAACGAAAGGACATAATCTCAAACTACAACTCTGCTGTGACTCAGTAATAGTCGCCTTTAGATATTCCATTTTCAAAGAGCCATCATGGAAGTGATGAATGAGACACAGTGACTCCAAAAGCAAATGTTGACAGCAGTAATAGAAAGTACAGATTTTTGTTGGCTTGTAGTACTTGCCCAGAGTTAGAAAATGAAGAAAAGTCTGGGGTCAGATTCGAACCTACGACCTCTGGTCTTGAGGCCCAGCTCTCTGTCCACTGAGCCACTCAGCTGCGCTGCAACTTCCTTTTACTGAACTACTCAAGGGTTTGCAACTTTCCCAGGGTTGGTTGGTTTCGGTTTTTGGTAGCTAGGAGCCTGACTACATGGCTTCAAGGCTAAATGGCCACAGGTCCCCAGGCTATTTGGCTTGCTGGAGGCTTCATTCATTACGACACTCAAAAAGCCGCCTGCTGATCTGAACCATGGACTTCAGGAGAAGCCTGAGCTTCACAAAGCTTCCTTTGACAAAGGGCACTCCATCAACAAGTGCCTTCTTCTTCTGGGACAAGCACAATGGAGAAGCTGGCCAAATGGCTAATCGGTGCAAGTCCCAGCTGATTCAACGCTTTATGCTGAGCCTCTCTTCCTTCCCTCCGTGGCCATAAAAAGCTCAGCTGAAAACAACCCATAACCCTTCATGAGGAAGCTCTTCAGTGGGTTGATTTCCAAAGCTGCTGCCTGAGGATAGAAGGAAGGACTTCCCCAAAAGGTCCCCAGGGAGGTACCTGAACTAAAGAAAGAGTCCATGCTGTATCCACACCTACTCTTACCCAGCTCTCTTTGTGGTCCCAGGATGGCTCCGATCTGCATAGAGCTCAACAGGTGGAACTGCATAAGGAGGATACCAGCAGAGACCAGCTTGACAATAGGAAAGAACTTCCTTGGGGAGCAAAATTGGAACTGCCACCTCTGGTCATAGAGCCAGACAGGTAGTGGAGAGATTTCTATCATTTCCATTGCTTGAGAGGGATGTCCAATAATAATTCCTTTCTTAGCTTCTATTTTTAATATTAAAGGGATTTCTCAACCCCAGGATGAATATTTTTTTCTTTTAGATGTTAATTATATTGTTTTAAAATGTTAATTCTATTCATCGATGCCAGTCAAGTTATTTCTTTTTTTAAACCCTTATATATATACTGTATATTATATATATGTATATGTATGTATGTATATGTATATATATATATATATATATATATATATATATATATATATATATACACTGTGTATTGGCTCCAAGGCAGAAGAGTGGTAAGGGCTAGGCAATGGGGGTCAAGTGACTTGCCCAGGTTCACACAGCTGGGAAGTGGCTGAGGCTGGATTCGAACCTAGGACCTCCCACTTCTAGGCTTGGCTCTCAATCCACTGAGCTACCCAGCCGCCCTATCCACTGAGCTACCCAGCCGCCCACCCACCCCCTTAGGATTCTTTACAATATCTAATGATAAATGGTTCTCACGATCAATTTAAGTGTTCATTGAGGAACTTTGTATGGAAATTGAAGTTATGGATCACGAACGAAAGGACATAATCTCAAACTACAACTCTGCTGTGACTCAGTAATAGTCGCCTTTAGATATTCCATTTTCAAAGAGCCATCATGGAAGTGATGAATGAGACACAGTGACTCCAAAAGCAAATGTTGACAGCAGTAATAGAAAGTACAGATTTTTGTTGGCTTGTAGTACTTGCCCAGAGTTAGAAAATGAAGAAAAGTCTGGGGTCAGATTCGAACCTACGACCTCTGGTCTTGAGGCCCAGCTCTCTGTCCACTGAGCCACTCAGCTGCGCTGCAACTTCCTTTTACTGAACTACTCAAGGGTTTGCAACTTTCCCAGGGTTGGTTGGTTTCGGTTTTTGGTAGCTAGGAGCCTGACTACATGGCTTCAAGGCTAAATGGCCACAGGTCCCCAGGCTATTTGGCTTGCTGGAGGCTTCATTCATTACGACACTCAAAAAGCCGCCTGC
>NC_077233.1:217747339-217762339 GCF_027887165.1 Monodelphis domestica | reverse complement strand
AATAGTCGCCTTTAGATATTCCATTTTCAAAGAGCCATCATGGAAGTGATGAATGAGACACAGTGACTCCAAAAGCAAATGTTGACAGCAGTAATAGAAAGTACAGATTTTTGTTGGCTTGTAGTACTTGCCCAGAGTTAGAAAATGAAGAAAAGTCTGGGGTCAGATTCGAACCTACGACCTCTGGTCTTGAGGCCCAGCTCTCTGTCCACTGAGCCACTCAGCTGCGCTGCAACTTCCTTTTACTGAACTACTCAAGGGTTTGCAACTTTCCCAGGGTTGGTTGGTTTCGGTTTTTGGTAGCTAGGAGCCTGACTACATGGCTTCAAGGCTAAATGGCCACAGGTCCCCAGGCTATTTGGCTTGCTGGAGGCTTCATTCATTACGACACTCAAAAAGCCGCCTGCTGATCTGAACCATGGACTTCAGGAGAAGCCTGAGCTTCACAAAGCTTCCTTTGACAAAGGGCACTCCATCAACAAGTGCCTTCTTCTTCTGGGACAAGCACAATGGAGAAGCTGGCCAAATGGCTAATCGGTGCAAGTCCCAGCTGATTCAACGCTTTATGCTGAGCCTCTCTTCCTTCCCTCCGTGGCCATAAAAAGCTCAGCTGAAAACAACCCATAACCCTTCATGAGGAAGCTCTTCAGTGGGTTGATTTCCAAAGCTGCTGCCTGAGGATAGAAGGAAGGACTTCCCCAAAAGGTCCCCAGGGAGGTACCTGAACTAAAGAAAGAGTCCATGCTGTATCCACACCTACTCTTACCCAGCTCTCTTTGTGGTCCCAGGATGGCTCCGATCTGAATACAGCTCAACAGGTGGAACTGCATAAGGAGGATACCAGCAGAGACCAGCTTGACAATAGGAAAGAACTTCCAATGGGGAGCAAAATTGGAACTGCCACCTCTGGTCATAGAGCCAGACAGGTAGTGGAGAGATTTCTATCATTTCCATTGCCTGAGAGGGATGTCCAATAATAATTCCTTTCCTGGCTTCTATTTTTAATATTAAAGGGATTTCTCAACCCCAGGATGAATATTTTTTTCTTTTAGATGTTAATTATATTGTTTTAAAATGTTAATTCTATTCATCGATGCCAGTCAAGTTATTTCTTTTTTTTAAACCCTTATATATATACTGTATATTATATATATGTATATGTATATGTATGTATGTATATGTATATATATATATATATATATATATATATATATATATATATATATATATATATATACACTGTGTATTGGCTCCAAGGCAGAAGAGTGGTAAGGGCTAGGCAATGGGGGTCAAGTGACTTGCCCAGGTTCACACAGCTGGGAAGTGGCTGAGGCTGGATTCGAACCTAGGACCTCCCACCTCTAGGCTTGGCTCTCAATCCACTGAGCTACCCAGCCGCCCTATCCACTGAGCTACCCAGCCGCCCACCCACCCCCTTAGGATTCTTTACAATATCTAATGATAAATGGTTCTCACGATCAATTTAAGTGTTCATTGAGGAACTTTGTATGGAAATTGAAGTTATGGATCACGAACGAAAGGACATAATCTCAAACTACAACTCTGCTGTGACTCAGTAATAGTCGCCTTTAGATATTCCATTTTCAAAGAGCCATCATGGAAGTGATGAATGAGACACAGTGACTCCAAAAGCAAATGTTGACAGCAGTAATAGAAAGTACAGATTTTTGTTGGCTTGTAGTACTTGCCCAGAGTTAGAAAATGAAGAAAAGTCTGGGGTCAGATTCGAACCTACGACCTCTGGTCTTGAGGCCCAGCTCTCTGTCCACTGAGCCACTCAGCTGCGCTGCAACTTCCTTTTACTGAACTACTCAAGGGTTTGCAACTTTCCCAGGGTTGGTTGGTTTCGGTTTTTGGTAGCTAGGAGCCTGACTACATGGCTTCAAGGCTAAATGGCCACAGGTCCCCAGGCTATTTGGCTTGCTGGAGGCTTCATTCATTACGACACTCAAAAAGCCGCCTGCTGATCTGAACCATGGACTTCAGGAGAAGCCTGAGCTTCACAAAGCTTCCTTTGACAAAGGGCACTCCATCAACAAGTGCCTTCTTCTTCTGGGACAAGCACAATGGAGAAGCTGGCCAAATGGCTAATCGGTGCAAGTCCCAGCTGATTCAACGCTTTATGCTGAGCCTCTCTTCCTTCCCTCCGTGGCCATAAAAAGCTCAGCTGAAAACAACCCATAACCCTTCATGAGGAAGCTCTTCAGTGGGTTGATTTCCAAAGCTGCTGCCTGAGGATAGAAGGAAGGACTTCCCCAAAAGGTCCCCAGGGAGGTACCTGAACTAAAGAAAGAGTCCATGCTGTATCCACACCTACTCTTACCCAGCTCTCTTTGTGGTCCCAGGATGGCTCCGATCTGCATAGAGCTCAACAGGTGGAACTGCATAAGGAGGATACCAGCAGAGACCAGCTTGACAATAGGAAAGAACTTCCTTGGGGAGCAAAATTGGAACTGCCACCTCTGGTCATAGAGCCAGACAGGTAGTGGAGAGATTTCTATCATTTCCATTGCTTGAGAGGGATGTCCAATAATAATTCCTTTCTTAGCTTCTATTTTTAATATTAAAGGGATTTCTCAACCCCAGGATGAATATTTTTTTCTTTTAGATGTTAATTATATTGTTTTAAAATGTTAATTCTATTCATCGATGCCAGTCAAGTTATTTCTTTTTTTAAACCCTTATATATATACTGTATATTATATATATGTATATGTATATGTATGTATGTATATATATATATATATATATATATATATATATATATATATATACACTGTGTATTGGCTCCAAGGCAGAAGAGTGGTAAGGGCTAGGCAATGGGGGTCAAGTGACTTGCCCAGGTTCACACAGCTGGGAAGTGGCTGAGGCTGGATTCGAACCTAGGACCTCCCACTTCTAGGCTTGGCTCTCAATCCACTGAGCTACCCAGCCGCCCTATCCACTGAGCTACCCAGCCGCCCACCCACCCCCTTAGGATTCTTTACAATATCTAATGATAAATGGTTCTCACGATCAATTTAAGTGTTCATTGAGGAACTTTGTATGGAAATTGAAGTTATGGATCACGAACGAAAGGACATAATCTCAAACTACAACTCTGCTGTGACTCAGTAATAGTCGCCTTTAGATATTCCATTTTCAAAGAGCCATCATGGAAGTGATGAATGAGACACAGTGACTCCAAAAGCAAATGTTGACAGCAGCAATAGAAAGTACAGATTTTTGTTGGCTTGTAGTACTTGCCCAGAGTTAGAAAATGAAGAAAAGTCTGGGGTCAGATTCGAACCTACGACCTCTGGTCTTGAGGCCCAGCTCTCTGTCCACTGAGCCACTCAGCTGCGCTGCAACTTCCTTTTACTGAACTACTCAAGGGTTTGCAACTTTCCCAGGGTTGGTTGGTTTCGGTTTTTGGTAGCTAGGAGCCTGACTACATGGCTTCAAGGCTAAATGGCCACAGGTCCCCAGGCTATTTGGCTTGCTGGAGGCTTCATTCATTACGACACTCAAAAAGCCGCCTGCTGATCTGAACCATGGACTTCAGGAGAAGCCTGAGCTTCACAAAGCTTCCTTTGACAAAGGGCACTCCATCAACAAGTGCCTTCTTCTTCTGGGACAAGCACAATGGAGAAGCTGGCCAAATGGCTAATCGGTGCAAGTCCCAGCTGATTCAACGCTTTATGCTGAGCCTCTCTTCCTTCCCTCCGTGGCCATAAAAAGCTCAGCTGAAAACAACCCATAACCCTTCATGAGGAAGCTCTTCAGTGGGTTGATTTCCAAAGCTGCTGCCTGAGGATAGAAGGAAGGACTTCCCCAAAAGGTCCCCAGGGAGGTACCTGAACTAAAGAAAGAGTCCATGCTGTATCCACACCTACTCTTACCCAGCTCTCTTTGTGGTCCCAGGATGGCTCCGATCTGAATACAGCTCAACAGGTGGAACTGCATAAGGAGGATACCAGCAGAGACCAGCTTGACAATAGGAAAGAACTTCCTTGGGGAGCAAAATTGGAACTGCCACCTCTGGTCATAGAGCCAGACAGGTAGTGGAGAGATTTCTATCATTTCCATTGCCTGAGAGGGATGTCCAATAATAATTCCTTTCCTGGCTTCTATTTTTAATATTAAAGGGATTTCTCAACCCCAGGATGAATATTGTTTTCTTTTAGATGTTAATTATATTGTTTTAAAATGTTAATTCTATTCATCAATGCCAGTCAAGTTATTTCTTTTTTTTAAACCCTTATATATATACTGTATATTATATATATGTATATGTATATGTATGTATGTATATATATATATGTATATGTATATGTATATGTATGTATGTATATATATATATATATATATATATATATATATATATATATATATATAAAGTGTATTGGCTCCAAGGCAGAAGAGTGGTAAGGGCTAGGCAATGGGGGTCAAGTGACTTGCCCAGGTTCACACAGCTGGGTAGTGGCTGAGGCTGGATTCGAACCTAGGACCTCCCACCTCTAGGCTTGGCTCTCAATCCACTGAGCTACCCAGCCGCCCACCCACCCCCTTAGGATTCTTTACAATATCTAATGATAAATGGTTCTCACGATCAATTTAAGTGTTCATTGAGGAACTTTGTATGGAAATTGAAGTTATGGATCACGAACGAAAGGACATAATCTCAAACTACAACTCTGCTGTGACTCAGTAATAGTCGCCTTTAGATATTCCATTTTCAAAGAGCCATCATGGAAGTGATGAATGAGACACAGTGACTCCAAAAGCAAATGTTGACAGCAGTAATAGAAAGTACAGATTTTTGTTGGCTTGTAGTACTTGCCCAGAGTTAGAAAATGAAGAAAAGTCTGGGGTCAGATTCGAACCTACGACCTCTGGTCTTGAGGCCCAGCTCTCTGTCCACTGAGCCACTCAGCTGCGCTGCAACTTCCTTTTACTGAACTACTCAAGGGTTTGCAACTTTCCCAGGGTTGGTTGGTTTCGGTTTTTGGTAGCTAGGAGCCTGACTACATGGCTTCAAGGCTAAATGGCCACAGGTCCCCAGGCTATTTGGCTTGCTGGAGGCTTCATTCATTACGACACTCAAAAAGCCGCCTGCTGATCTGAACCATGGACTTCAGGAGAAGCCTGAGCTTCACAAAGCTTCCTTTGACAAAGGGCACTCCATCAACAAGTGCCTTCTTCTTCTGGGACAAGCACAATGGAGAAGCTGGCCAAATGGCTAATCGGTGCAAGTCCCAGCTGATTCAACGCTTTATGCTGAGCCTCTCTTCCTTCCCTCCGTGGCCATAAAAAGCTCAGCTGAAAACAACCCATAACCCTTCATGAGGAAGCTCTTCAGTGGGTTGATTTCCAAAGCTGCTGCCTGAGGATAGAAGGAAGGACTTCCCCAAAAGGTCCCCAGGGAGGTACCTGAACTAAAGAAAGAGTCCATGCTGTATCCACACCTACTCTTACCCAGCTCTCTTTGTGGTCCCAGGATGGCTCCGATCTGAATAGAGCTCAACAGGTGGAACTGCATAAGGAGGATACCAGCAGAGACCAGCTTGACAATAGGAAAGAACTTCCTTGGGGAGCAAAATTGGAACTGCCACCTCTGGTCATAGAGCCAGACAGGTAGTGGAGAGATTTCTATCATTTCCATTGCCTGAGAGGGATGTCCAATAATAATTCCTTTCCTGGCTTCTATTTTTAATATTAAAGGGATTTCTCAACCCCAGGATGAATATTTTTTTCTTTTAGATGTTAATTATATTGTTTTAAAATGTTAATTCTATTCATCGATGCCAGTCAAGTTATTTCTTTTTTTTAAACCCTTATATATATACTGTATATTATATATATGTATATGTATATGTATGTATGTATATATATATATATATATATATATATATATATATATATAAAGTGTATTGGCTCCAAGGCAGAAGAGTGGTAAGGGCTAGGCAATGGGGGTCAAGTGACTTGCCCAGGTTCACACAGCTGGGTAGTGGCTGAGGCTGGATTCGAACCTAGGACCTCCCACCTCTAGGCTTGGCTCTCAATCCACTGAGCTACCCAGCCGCCCTATCCACTGAGCTACCCAGCCGCCCACCCACCCCCTTAGGATTCTTTACAATATCTAATGATAAATGGTTCTCACGATCAATTTAAGTGTTCATTGAGGAACTTTGTATGGAAATTGAAGTTATGGATCACGAACGAAAGGACATAATCTCAAACTACAACTCTGCTGTGACTCAGTAATAGTCGCCTTTAGATATTCCATTTTCAAAGAGCCATCATGGAAGTGATGAATGAGACACAGTGACTCCAAAAGCAAATGTTGACAGCAGTAATAGAAAGTACAGATTTTTGTTGGCTTGTAGTACTTGCCCAGAGTTAGAAAATGAAGAAAAGTCTGGGGTCAGATTCGAACCTACGACCTCTGGTCTTGAGGCCCAGCTCTCTGTCCACTGAGCCACTCAGCTGCGCTGCAACTTCCTTTTACTGAACTACTCAAGGGTTTGCAACTTTCCCAGGGTTGGTTGGTTTCGGTTTTTGGTAGCTAGGAGCCTGACTACATGGCTTCAAGGCTAAATGGCCACAGGTCCCCAGGCTATTTGGCTTGCTGGAGGCTTCATTCATTACGACACTCAAAAAGCCGCCTGCTGATCTGAACCATGGACTTCAGGAGAAGCCTGAGCTTCACAAAGCTTCCTTTGACAAAGGGCACTCCATCAACAAGTGCCTTCTTCTTCTGGGACAAGCACAATGGAGAAGCTGGCCAAATGGCTAATCGGTGCAAGTCCCAGCTGATTCAACGCTTTATGCTGAGCCTCTCTTCCTTCCCTCCGTGGCCATAAAAAGCTCAGCTGAAAACAACCCATAACCCTTCATGAGGAAGCTCTTCAGTGGGTTGATTTCCAAAGCTGCTGCCTGAGGATAGAAGGAAGGACTTCCCCAAAAGGTCCCCAGGGAGGTACCTGAACTAAAGAAAGAGTCCATGCTGTATCCACACCTACTCTTACCCAGCTCTCTTTGTGGTCCCAGGATGGCTCCGATCTGCATAGAGCTCAACAGGTGGAACTGCATAAGGAGGATACCAGCAGAGACCAGCTTGACAATAGGAAAGAACTTCCTTGGGGAGCAAAATTGGAACTGCCACCTCTGGTCATAGAGCCAGACAGGTAGTGGAGAGATTTCTATCATTTCCATTGCTTGAGAGGGATGTCCAATAATAATTCCTTTCTTAGCTTCTATTTTTAATATTAAAGGGATTTCTCAACCCCAGGATGAATATTTTTTTCTTTTAGATGTTAATTATATTGTTTTAAAATGTTAATTCTATTCATCGATGCCAGTCAAGTTATTTCTTTTTTTAAACCCTTATATATATACTGTATATTATATATATGTATATGTATATGTATGTATGTATATATATATATATATATATATATATATATATATATATATACACTGTGTATTGGCTCCAAGGCAGAAGAGTGGTAAGGGCTAGGCAATGGGGGTCAAGTGACTTGCCCAGGTTCACACAGCTGGGAAGTGGCTGAGGCTGGATTCGAACCTAGGACCTCCCACTTCTAGGCTTGGCTCTCAATCCACTGAGCTACCCAGCCGCCCTATCCACTGAGCTACCCAGCCGCCCACCCACCCCCTTAGGATTCTTTACAATATCTAATGATAAATGGTTCTCACGATCAATTTAAGTGTTCATTGAGGAACTTTGTATGGAAATTGAAGTTATGGATCACGAACGAAAGGACATAATCTCAAACTACAACTCTGCTGTGACTCAGTAATAGTCGCCTTTAGATATTCCATTTTCAAAGAGCCATCATGGAAGTGATGAATGAGACACAGTGACTCCAAAAGCAAATGTTGACAGCAGTAATAGAAAGTACAGATTTTTGTTGGCTTGTAGTACTTGCCCAGAGTTAGAAAATGAAGAAAAGTCTGGGGTCAGATTCGAACCTACGACCTCTGGTCTTGAGGCCCAGCTCTCTGTCCACTGAGCCACTCAGCTGCGCTGCAACTTCCTTTTACTGAACTACTCAAGGGTTTGCAACTTTCCCAGGGTTGGTTGGTTTCGGTTTTTGGTAGCTAGGAGCCTGACTACATGGCTTCAAGGCTAAATGGCCACAGGTCCCCAGGCTATTTGGCTTGCTGGAGGCTTCATTCATTACGACACTCAAAAAGCCGCCTGCTGATCTGAACCATGGACTTCAGGAGAAGCCTGAGCTTCACAAAGCTTCCTTTGACAAAGGGCACTCCATCAACAAGTGCCTTCTTCTTCTGGGACAAGCACAATGGAGAAGCTGGCCAAATGGCTAATCGGTGCAAGTCCCAGCTGATTCAACGCTTTATGCTGAGCCTCTCTTCCTTCCCTCCGTGGCCATAAAAAGCTCAGCTGAAAACAACCCATAACCCTTCATGAGGAAGCTCTTCAGTGGGTTGATTTCCAAAGCTGCTGCCTGAGGATAGAAGGAAGGACTTCCCCAAAAGGTCCCCAGGGAGGTACCTGAACTAAAGAAAGAGTCCATGCTGTATCCACACCTACTCTTACCCAGCTCTCTTTGTGGTCCCAGGATGGCTCCGATCTGAATACAGCTCAACAGGTGGAACTGCATAAGGAGGATACCAGCAGAGACCAGCTTGACAATAGGAAAGAACTTCCTTGGGGAGCAAAATTGGAACTGCCACCTCTGGTCATAGAGCCAGACAGGTAGTGGAGAGATTTCTATCATTTCCATTGCCTGAGAGGGATGTCCAATAATAATTCCTTTCCTGGCTTCTATTTTTAATATTAAAGGGATTTCTCAACCCCAGGATGAATATTGTTTTCTTTTAGATGTTAATTATATTGTTTTAAAATGTTAATTCTATTCATCAATGCCAGTCAAGTTATTTCTTTTTTTTAAACCCTTATATATATACTGTATATTATATATATGTATATGTATATGTATGTATGTATATATATATATGTATATGTATATGTATATGTATGTATGTATATATATATATATATATATATATATATATATATATATATATATATATATAAAGTGTATTGGCTCCAAGGCAGAAGAGTGGTAAGGGCTAGGCAATGGGGGTCAAGTGACTTGCCCAGGTTCACACAGCTGGGTAGTGGCTGAGGCTGGATTCGAACCTAGGACCTCCCACCTCTAGGCTTGGCTCTCAATCCACTGAGCTACCCAGCCGCCCACCCACCCCCTTAGGATTCTTTACAATATCTAATGATAAATGGTTCTCACGATCAATTTAAGTGTTCATTGAGGAACTTTGTATGGAAATTGAAGTTATGGATCACGAACGAAAGGACATAATCTCAAACTACAACTCTGCTGTGACTCAGTAATAGTCGCCTTTAGATATTCCATTTTCAAAGAGCCATCATGGAAGTGATGAATGAGACACAGTGACTCCAAAAGCAAATGTTGACAGCAGTAATAGAAAGTACAGATTTTTGTTGGCTTGTAGTACTTGCCCAGAGTTAGAAAATGAAGAAAAGTCTGGGGTCAGATTCGAACCTACGACCTCTGGTCTTGAGGCCCAGCTCTCTGTCCACTGAGCCACTCAGCTGCGCTGCAACTTCCTTTTACTGAACTACTCAAGGGTTTGCAACTTTCCCAGGGTTGGTTGGTTTCGGTTTTTGGTAGCTAGGAGCCTGACTACATGGCTTCAAGGCTAAATGGCCACAGGTCCCCAGGCTATTTGGCTTGCTGGAGGCTTCATTCATTACGACACTCAAAAAGCCGCCTGCTGATCTGAACCATGGACTTCAGGAGAAGCCTGAGCTTCACAAAGCTTCCTTTGACAAAGGGCACTCCATCAACAAGTGCCTTCTTCTTCTGGGACAAGCACAATGGAGAAGCTGGCCAAATGGCTAATCGGTGCAAGTCCCAGCTGATTCAACGCTTTATGCTGAGCCTCTCTTCCTTCCCTCCGTGGCCATAAAAAGCTCAGCTGAAAACAACCCATAACCCTTCATGAGGAAGCTCTTCAGTGGGTTGATTTCCAAAGCTGCTGCCTGAGGATAGAAGGAAGGACTTCCCCAAAAGGTCCCCAGGGAGGTACCTGAACTAAAGAAAGAGTCCATGCTGTATCCACACCTACTCTTACCCAGCTCTCTTTGTGGTCCCAGGATGGCTCCGATCTGAATAGAGCTCAACAGGTGGAACTGCATAAGGAGGATACCAGCAGAGACCAGCTTGACAATAGGAAAGAACTTCCTTGGGGAGCAAAATTGGAACTGCCACCTCTGGTCATAGAGCCAGACAGGTAGTGGAGAGATTTCTATCATTTCCATTGCCTGAGAGGGATGTCCAATAATAATTCCTTTCCTGGCTTCTATTTTTAATATTAAAGGGATTTCTCAACCCCAGGATGAATATTTTTTTCTTTTAGATGTTAATTATATTGTTTTAAAATGTTAATTCTATTCATCGATGCCAGTCAAGTTATTTCTTTTTTTTAAACCCTTATATATATACTGTATATTATATATATGTATATGTATATGTATGTATGTATATATATATATATATATATATATATATATATATAAAGTGTATTGGCTCCAAGGCAGAAGAGTGGTAAGGGCTAGGCAATGGGGGTCAAGTGACTTGCCCAGGTTCACACAGCTGGGTAGTGGCTGAGGCTGGATTCGAACCTAGGACCTCCCACCTCTAGGCTTGGCTCTCAATCCACTGAGCTACCCAGCCGCCCTATCCACTGAGCTACCCAGCCGCCCACCCACCCCCTTAGGATTCTTTACAATATCTAATGATAAATGGTTCTCACGATCAATTTAAGTGTTCATTGAGGAACTTTGTATGGAAATTGAAGTTATGGATCACGAACGAAAGGACATAATCTCAAACTACAACTCTGCTGTGACTCAGTAATAGTCGCCTTTAGATATTCCATTTTCAAAGAGCCATCATGGAAGTGATGAATGAGACACAGTGACTCCAAAAGCAAATGTTGACAGCAGTAATAGAAAGTACAGATTTTTGTTGGCTTGTAGTACTTGCCCAGAGTTAGAAAATGAAGAAAAGTCTGGGGTCAGATTCGAACCTACGACCTCTGGTCTTGAGGCCCAGCTCTCTGTCCACTGAGCCACTCAGCTGCGCTGCAACTTCCTTTTACTGAACTACTCAAGGGTTTGCAACTTTCCCAGGGTTGGTTGGTTTCGGTTTTTGGTAGCTAGGAGCCTGACTACATGGCTTCAAGGCTAAATGGCCACAGGTCCCCAGGCTATTTGGCTTGCTGGAGGCTTCATTCATTACGACACTCAAAAAGCCGCCTGCTGATCTGAACCATGGACTTCAGGAGAAGCCTGAGCTTCACAAAGCTTCCTTTGACAAAGGGCACTCCATCAACAAGTGCCTTCTTCTTCTGGGACAAGCACAATGGAGAAGCTGGCCAAATGGCTAATCGGTGCAAGTCCCAGCTGATTCAACGCTTTATGCTGAGCCTCTCTTCCTTCCCTCCGTGGCCATAAAAAGCTCAGCTGAAAACAACCCATAACCCTTCATGAGGAAGCTCTTCAGTGGGTTGATTTCCAAAGCTGCTGCCTGAGGATAGAAGGAAGGACTTCCCCAAAAGGTCCCCAGGGAGGTACCTGAACTAAAGAAAGAGTCCATGCTGTATCCACACCTACTCTTACCCAGCTCTCTTTGTGGTCCCAGGATGGCTCCGATCTGAATACAGCTCAACAGGTGGAACTGCATAAGGAGGATACCAGCAGAGACCAGCTTGACAATAGGAAAGAACTTCCTTGGGGAGCAAAATTGGAACTGCCACCTCTGGTCATAGAGCCAGACAGGTAGTGGAGAGATTTCTATCATTTCCATTGCCTGAGAGGGATGTCCAATAATAATTCCTTTCCTGGCTTCTATTTTTAATATTAAAGGGATTTCTCAACCCCAGGATGAATATTGTTTTCTTTTAGATGTTAATTATATTGTTTTAAAATGTTAATTCTATTCATCAATGCCAGTCAAGTTATTTCTTTTTTTTAAACCCTTATATATATACTGTATATTATATATATGTATATGTATATGTATGTATGTATATATATATATGTATATGTATATGTATATGTATGTATGTATATATATATATATATATATATATATATATATATAAAGTGTATTGGCTCCAAGGCAGAAGAGTGGTAAGGGCTAGGCAATGGGGGTCAAGTGACTTGCCCAGGTTCACACAGCTGGGTAGTGGCTGAGGCTGGATTCGAACCTAGGACCTCCCACCTCTAGGCTTGGCTCTCAATCCACTGAGCTACCCAGCCGCCCACCCACCCCCTTAGGATTCTTTACAATATCTAATGATAAATGGTTCTCACGATCAATTTAAGTGTTCATTGAGGAACTTTGTATGGAAATTGAAGTTATGGATCACGAACGAAAGGACATAATCTCAAACTACAACTCTGCTGTGACTCAGTAATAGTCGCCTTTAGATATTCCATTTTCAAAGAGCCATCATGGAAGTGATGAATGAGACACAGTGACTCCAAAAGCAAATGTTGACAGCAGTAATAGAAAGTACAGATTTTTGTTGGCTTGTAGTACTTGCCCAGAGTTAGAAAATGAAGAAAAGTCTGGGGTCAGATTCGAACCTACGACCTCTGGTCTTGAGGCCCAGCTCTCTGTCCACTGAGCCACTCAGCTGCGCTGCAACTTCCTTTTACTGAACTACTCAAGGGTTTGCAACTTTCCCAGGGTTGGTTGGTTTCGGTTTTTGGTAGCTAGGAGCCTGACTACATGGCTTCAAGGCTAAATGGCCACAGGTCCCCAGGCTATTTGGCTTGCTGGAGGCTTCATTCATTACGACACTCAAAAAGCCGCCTGCTGATCTGAACCATGGACTTCAGGAGAAGCCTGAGCTTCACAAAGCTTCCTTTGACAAAGGGCACTCCATCAACAAGTGCCTTCTTCTTCTGGGACAAGCACAATGGAGAAGCTGGCCAAATGGCTAATCGGTGCAAGTCCCAGCTGATTCAACGCTTTATGCTGAGCCTCTCTTCCTTCCCTCCGTGGCCATAAAAAGCTCAGCTGAAAACAACCCATAACCCTTCATGAGGAAGCTCTTCAGTGGGTTGATTTCCAAAGCTGCTGCCTGAGGATAGAAGGAAGGACTTCCCCAAAAGGTCCCCAGGGAGGTACCTGAACTAAAGAAAGAGTCCATGCTGTATCCACACCTACTCTTACCCAGCTCTCTTTGTGGTCCCAGGATGGCTCCGATCTGAATAGAGCTCAACAGGTGGAACTGCATAAGGAGGATACCAGCAGAGACCAGCTTGACAATAGGAAAGAACTTCCTTGGGGAGCAAAATTGGAACTGCCACCTCTGGTCATAGAGCCAGACAGGTAGTGGAGAGATTTCTATCATTTCCATTGCCTGAGAGGGATGTCCAATAATAATTCCTTTCCTGGCTTCTATTTTTAATATTAAAGGGATTTCTCAACCCCAGGATGAATATTTTTTTCTTTTAGATGTTAATTATATTGTTTTAAAATGTTAATTCTATTCATCGATGCCAGTCAAGTTATTTCTTTTTTTTAAACCCTTATATATATACTGTATATTATATATATGTATATGTATATGTATGTATGTATATATATATATATATATATATATATATATATATATATAAAGTGTATTGGCTCCAAGGCAGAAGAGTGGTAAGGGCTAGGCAATGGGGGTCAAGTGACTTGCCCAGGTTCACACAGCTGGGTAGTGGCTGAGGCTGGATTCGAACCTAGGACCTCCCACCTCTAGGCTTGGCTCTCAATCCACTGAGCTACCCAGCCGCCCTATCCACTGAGCTACCCAGCCGCCCACCCACCCCCTTAGGATTCTTTACAATATCTAATGATAAATGGTTCTCACGATCAATTTAAGTGTTCATTGAGGAACTTTGTATGGAAATTGAAGTTATGGATCACGAACGAAAGGACATAATCTCAAACTACAACTCTGCTGTGACTCAGTAATAGTCGCCTTTAGATATTCCATTTTCAAAGAGCCATCATGGAAGTGATGAATGAGACACAGTGACTCCAAAAGCAAATGTTGACAGCAGTAATAGAAAGTACAGATTTTTGTTGGCTTGTAGTACTTGCCCAGAGTTAGAAAATGAAGAAAAGTCTGGGGTCAGATTCGAACCTACGACCTCTGGTCTTGAGGCCCAGCTCTCTGTCCACTGAGCCACTCAGCTGCGCTGCAACTTCCTTTTACTGAACTACTCAAGGGTTTGCAACTTTCCCAGGGTTGGTTGGTTTCGGTTTTTGGTAGCTAGGAGCCTGACTACATGGCTTCAAGGCTAAATGGCCACAGGTCCCCAGGCTATTTGGCTTGCTGGAGGCTTCATTCATTACGACACTCAAAAAGCCGTCTGCTGATCTGAACCATGGACTTCAGGAGAAGCCTGAGCTTCACAAAGCTTCCTTTGACAAAGGGCACTCCATCAACAAGTGCCTTCTTCTTCTGGGACAAGCACAATGGAGAAGCTGGCCAAATGGCTAATCGGTGCAAGTCCCAGCTGATTCAACGCTTTATGCTGAGCCTCTCTTCCTTCCCTCCGTGGCCATAAAAAGCTCAGCTGAAAACAACCCATAACCCTTCATGAGGAAGCTCTTCAGTGGGTTGATTTCCAAAGCTGCTGCCTGAGGATAGAAGGAAGGACTTCCCCAAAAGGTCCCCAGGGAGGTACCTGAACTAAAGAAAGAGTCCATGCTGTATCCACACCTACTCTTACCCAGCTCTCTTTGTGGTCCCAGGATGGCTCCGATCTGAATAGAGCTCAACAGGTGGAACTGCATAAGGAGGATACCAGCAGAGACCAGCTTGACAATAGGAAAGAACTTCCTTGGGGAGCAAAATTGGAACTGCCACCTCTGGTCATAGAGCCAGACAGGTAGTGGA
>NC_077233.1:217742339-217744839 GCF_027887165.1 Monodelphis domestica | reverse complement strand
GGGTTTGCAACTTTCCCAGGGTTGGTTGGTTTCGGTTTTTGGTAGCTAGGAGCCTGACTACATGGCTTCAAGGCTAAATGGCCACAGGTCCCCAGGCTATTTGGCTTGCTGGAGGCTTCATTCATTACGACACTCAAAAAGCCGCCTGCTGATCTGAACCATGGACTTCAGGAGAAGCCTGAGCTTCACAAAGCTTCCTTTGACAAAGGGCACTCCATCAACAAGTGCCTTCTTCTTCTGGGACAAGCACAATGGAGAAGCTGGCCAAATGGCTAATCGGTGCAAGTCCCAGCTGATTCAACGCTTTATGCTGAGCCTCTCTTCCTTCCCTCCGTGGCCATAAAAAGCTCAGCTGAAAACAACCCATAACCCTTCATGAGGAAGCTCTTCAGTGGGTTGATTTCCAAAGCTGCTGCCTGAGGATAGAAGGAAGGACTTCCCCAAAAGGTCCCCAGGGAGGTACCTGAACTAAAGAAAGAGTCCATGCTGTATCCACACCTACTCTTACCCAGCTCTCTTTGTGGTCCCAGGATGGCTCCGATCTGAATACAGCTCAACAGGTGGAACTGCATAAGGAGGATACCAGCAGAGACCAGCTTGACAATAGGAAAGAACTTCCTTGGGGAGCAAAATTGGAACTGCCACCTCTGGTCATAGAGCCAGACAGGTAGTGGAGAGATTTCTATCATTTCCATTGCCTGAGAGGGATGTCCAATAATAATTCCTTTCCTGGCTTCTATTTTTAATATTAAAGGGATTTCTCAACCCCAGGATGAATATTGTTTTCTTTTAGATGTTAATTATATTGTTTTAAAATGTTAATTCTATTCATCAATGCCAGTCAAGTTATTTCTTTTTTTTAAACCCTTATATATATACTGTATATTATATATATGTATATGTATATGTATGTATGTATATATATATATGTATATGTATATGTATATGTATGTATGTATATATATATATATATATATATATATATATAAAGTGTATTGGCTCCAAGGCAGAAGAGTGGTAAGGGCTAGGCAATGGGGGTCAAGTGACTTGCCCAGGTTCACACAGCTGGGTAGTGGCTGAGGCTGGATTCGAACCTAGGACCTCCCACCTCTAGGCTTGGCTCTCAATCCACTGAGCTACCCAGCCGCCCACCCACCCCCTTAGGATTCTTTACAATATCTAATGATAAATGGTTCTCACGATCAATTTAAGTGTTCATTGAGGAACTTTGTATGGAAATTGAAGTTATGGATCACGAACGAAAGGACATAATCTCAAACTACAACTCTGCTGTGACTCAGTAATAGTCGCCTTTAGATATTCCATTTTCAAAGAGCCATCATGGAAGTGATGAATGAGACACAGTGACTCCAAAAGCAAATGTTGACAGCAGTAATAGAAAGTACAGATTTTTGTTGGCTTGTAGTACTTGCCCAGAGTTAGAAAATGAAGAAAAGTCTGGGGTCAGATTCGAACCTACGACCTCTGGTCTTGAGGCCCAGCTCTCTGTCCACTGAGCCACTCAGCTGCGCTGCAACTTCCTTTTACTGAACTACTCAAGGGTTTGCAACTTTCCCAGGGTTGGTTGGTTTCGGTTTTTGGTAGCTAGGAGCCTGACTACATGGCTTCAAGGCTAAATGGCCACAGGTCCCCAGGCTATTTGGCTTGCTGGAGGCTTCATTCATTACGACACTCAAAAAGCCGCCTGCTGATCTGAACCATGGACTTCAGGAGAAGCCTGAGCTTCACAAAGCTTCCTTTGACAAAGGGCACTCCATCAACAAGTGCCTTCTTCTTCTGGGACAAGCACAATGGAGAAGCTGGCCAAATGGCTAATCGGTGCAAGTCCCAGCTGATTCAACGCTTTATGCTGAGCCTCTCTTCCTTCCCTCTGTGGCCATAAAAAGCTCAGCTGAAAACAACCCATAACCCTTCATGAGGAAGCTCTTCAGTGGGTTGATTTCCAAAGCTGCTGCCTGAGGATAGAAGGAAGGACTTCCCCAAAAGGTCCCCAGGGAGGTACCTGAACTAAAGAAAGAGTCCATGCTGTATCCACACCTACTCTTACCCAGCTCTCTTTGTGGTCCCAGGATGGCTCCGATCTGAATAGAGCTCAACAGGTGGAACTGCATAAGGAGGATACCAGCAGAGACCAGCTTGACAATAGGAAAGAACTTCCTTGGGGAGCAAAATTGGAACTGCCACCTCTGGTCATAGAGCCAGACAGGTAGTGGAGAGATTTCTATCATTTCCATTGCCTGAGAGGGATGTCCAATAATAATTCCTTTCCTGGCTTCTATTTTTAATATTAAAGGGATTTCTCAACCCCAGGATGAATATTTTTTTCTTTTAGATGTTAATTATATTGTTTTAAAATGTTAATTCTATTCATCGATGCCAGTCAAGTTATTTCTTTTTTTTAAACCCTTATATATATACTGTATATTATATATATGTATATGTATATGTATGTATGTATATATATATATATATATATATA
>NC_077233.1:217729839-217732339 GCF_027887165.1 Monodelphis domestica | reverse complement strand
TGAGCCACTCAGCTGCGCTGCAACTTCCTTTTACTGAACTACTCAAGGGTTTGCAACTTTCCCAGGGTTGGTTGGTTTCGGTTTTTGGTAGCTAGGAGCCTGACTACATGGCTTCAAGGCTAAATGGCCACAGGTCCCCAGGCTATTTGGCTTGCTGGAGGCTTCATTCATTACGACACTCAAAAAGCCGCCTGCTGATCTGAACCATGGACTTCAGGAGAAGCCTGAGCTTCACAAAGCTTCCTTTGACAAAGGGCACTCCATCAACAAGTGCCTTCTTCTTCTGGGACAAGCACAATGGAGAAGCTGGCCAAATGGCTAATCGGTGCAAGTCCCAGCTGATTCAACGCTTTATGCTGAGCCTCTCTTCCTTCCCTCCGTGGCCATAAAAAGCTCAGCTGAAAACAACCCATAACCCTTCATGAGGAAGCTCTTCAGTGGGTTGATTTCCAAAGCTGCTGCCTGAGGATAGAAGGAAGGACTTCCCCAAAAGGTCCCCAGGGAGGTACCTGAACTAAAGAAAGAGTCCATGCTGTATCCACACCTACTCTTACCCAGCTCTCTTTGTGGTCCCAGGATGGCTCCGATCTGAATACAGCTCAACAGGTGGAACTGCATAAGGAGGATACCAGCAGAGACCAGCTTGACAATAGGAAAGAACTTCCTTGGGGAGCAAAATTGGAACTGCCACCTCTGGTCATAGAGCCAGACAGGTAGTGGAGAGATTTCTATCATTTCCATTGCCTGAGAGGGATGTCCAATAATAATTCCTTTCCTGGCTTCTATTTTTAATATTAAAGGGATTTCTCAACCCCAGGATGAATATTGTTTTCTTTTAGATGTTAATTATATTGTTTTAAAATGTTAATTCTATTCATCAATGCCAGTCAAGTTATTTCTTTTTTTTAAACCCTTATATATATACTGTATATTATATATATGTATATGTATATGTATGTATGTATATATATATATGTATATGTATATGTATATGTATGTATGTATATATATATATATATATATATATATATATATAAAGTGTATTGGCTCCAAGGCAGAAGAGTGGTAAGGGCTAGGCAATGGGGGTCAAGTGACTTGCCCAGGTTCACACAGCTGGGTAGTGGCTGAGGCTGGATTCGAACCTAGGACCTCCCACCTCTAGGCTTGGCTCTCAATCCACTGAGCTACCCAGCCGCCCACCCACCCCCTTAGGATTCTTTACAATATCTAATGATAAATGGTTCTCACGATCAATTTAAGTGTTCATTGAGGAACTTTGTATGGAAATTGAAGTTATGGATCACGAACGAAAGGACATAATCTCAAACTACAACTCTGCTGTGACTCAGTAATAGTCGCCTTTAGATATTCCATTTTCAAAGAGCCATCATGGAAGTGATGAATGAGACACAGTGACTCCAAAAGCAAATGTTGACAGCAGTAATAGAAAGTACAGATTTTTGTTGGCTTGTAGTACTTGCCCAGAGTTAGAAAATGAAGAAAAGTCTGGGGTCAGATTCGAACCTACGACCTCTGGTCTTGAGGCCCAGCTCTCTGTCCACTGAGCCACTCAGCTGCGCTGCAACTTCCTTTTACTGAACTACTCAAGGGTTTGCAACTTTCCCAGGGTTGGTTGGTTTCGGTTTTTGGTAGCTAGGAGCCTGACTACATGGCTTCAAGGCTAAATGGCCACAGGTCCCCAGGCTATTTGGCTTGCTGGAGGCTTCATTCATTACGACACTCAAAAAGCCGCCTGCTGATCTGAACCATGGACTTCAGGAGAAGCCTGAGCTTCACAAAGCTTCCTTTGACAAAGGGCACTCCATCAACAAGTGCCTTCTTCTTCTGGGACAAGCACAATGGAGAAGCTGGCCAAATGGCTAATCGGTGCAAGTCCCAGCTGATTCAACGCTTTATGCTGAGCCTCTCTTCCTTCCCTCTGTGGCCATAAAAAGCTCAGCTGAAAACAACCCATAACCCTTCATGAGGAAGCTCTTCAGTGGGTTGATTTCCAAAGCTGCTGCCTGAGGATAGAAGGAAGGACTTCCCCAAAAGGTCCCCAGGGAGGTACCTGAACTAAAGAAAGAGTCCATGCTGTATCCACACCTACTCTTACCCAGCTCTCTTTGTGGTCCCAGGATGGCTCCGATCTGAATAGAGCTCAACAGGTGGAACTGCATAAGGAGGATACCAGCAGAGACCAGCTTGACAATAGGAAAGAACTTCCTTGGGGAGCAAAATTGGAACTGCCACCTCTGGTCATAGAGCCAGACAGGTAGTGGAGAGATTTCTATCATTTCCATTGCCTGAGAGGGATGTCCAATAATAATTCCTTTCCTGGCTTCTATTTTTAATATTAAAGGGATTTCTCAACCCCAGGATGAATATTTTTTTCTTTTAGATGTTAATTATATTGTTTTAAAATGTTAATTCTATTCATCGATGCCAGTCAAGTTATTTCTTTTTTTTAAACCCTTATATATATACTGTATATTATATA
>NC_077233.1:217709839-217712339 GCF_027887165.1 Monodelphis domestica | reverse complement strand
TTGGCTCCAAGGCAGAAGAGTGGTAAGGGCTAGGCAATGGGGGTCAAGTGACTTGCCCAGGTTCACACAGCTGGGTAGTGGCTGAGGCTGGATTCGAACCTAGGACCTCCCACCTCTAGGCTTGGCTCTCAATCCACTGAGCTACCCAGCCGCCCACCCACCCCCTTAGGATTCTTTACAATATCTAATGATAAATGGTTCTCACGATCAATTTAAGTGTTCATTGAGGAACTTTGTATGGAAATTGAAGTTATGGATCACGAACGAAAGGACATAATCTCAAACTACAACTCTGCTGTGACTCAGTAATAGTCGCCTTTAGATATTCCATTTTCAAAGAGCCATCATGGAAGTGATGAATGAGACACAGTGACTCCAAAAGCAAATGTTGACAGCAGTAATAGAAAGTACAGATTTTTGTTGGCTTGTAGTACTTGCCCAGAGTTAGAAAATGAAGAAAAGTCTGGGGTCAGATTCGAACCTACGACCTCTGGTCTTGAGGCCCAGCTCTCTGTCCACTGAGCCACTCAGCTGCGCTGCAACTTCCTTTTACTGAACTACTCAAGGGTTTGCAACTTTCCCAGGGTTGGTTGGTTTCGGTTTTTGGTAGCTAGGAGCCTGACTACATGGCTTCAAGGCTAAATGGCCACAGGTCCCCAAGCTATTTGGCTTGCTGGAGGCTTCATTCATTACGACACTCAAAAAGCCGCCTGCTGATCTGAACCATGGACTTCAGGAGAAGCCTGAGCTTCACAAAGCTTCCTTTGACAAAGGGCACTCCATCAACAAGTGCCTTCTTCTTCTGGGACAAGCACAATGGAGAAGCTGGCCAAATGGCTAATCGGTGCAAGTCCCAGCTGATTCAACGCTTTATGCTGAGCCTCTCTTCCTTCCCTCCGTGGCCATAAAAAGCTCAGCTGAAAACAACCCATAACCCTTCATGAGGAAGCTCTTCAGTGGGTTGATTTCCAAAGCTGCTGCCTGAGGATAGAAGGAAGGACTTCCCCAAAAGGTCCCCAGGGAGGTACCTGAACTAAAGAAAGAGTCCATGCTGTATCCACACCTACTCTTACCCAGCTCTCTTTGTGGTCCCAGGATGGCTCCGATCTGAATACAGCTCAACAGGTGGAACTGCATAAGGAGGATACCAGCAGAGACCAGCTTGACAATAGGAAAGAACTTCCTTGGGGAGCAAAATTGGAACTGCCACCTCTGGTCATAGAGCCAGACAGGTAGTGGAGAGATTTCTATCATTTCCATTGCTTGAGAGGGATGTCCAATAATAATTCCTTTCTTAGCTTCTATTTTTAATATTAAAGGGATTTCTCAACCCCAGGATGAATATTTTTTTCTTTTAGATGTTAATTATATTGTTTTAAAATGTTAATTCTATTCATCGATGCCAGTCAAGTTATTTCTTTTTTTTAAACCCTTATATATATACTGTATATTATATATATGTATATGTATATGTATGTATGTATATGTATATATATATATATATATATATATATATATATATATATATATATATATATATATATATACACTGTGTATTGGCTCCAAGGCAGAAGAGTGGTAAGGGCTAGGCAATGGGGGTCAAGTGACTTGCCCAGGTTCACACAGCTGGGAAGTGGCTGAGGCTGGATTCGAACCTAGGACCTCCCACCTCTAGGCTTGGCTCTCAATCCACTGAGCTACCCAGCCGCCCACCCACCCCCTTAGGATTCTTTACAATATCTAATGATAAATGGTTCTCACGATCAATTTAAGTGTTCATTGAGGAACTTTGTATGGAAATTGAAGTTATGGATCACGAACGAAAGGACATAATCTCAAACTACAACTCTGCTGTGACTCAGTAATAGTCGCCTTTAGATATTCCATTTTCAAAGAGCCATCATGGAAGTGATGAATGAGACACAGTGACTCCAAAAGCAAATGTTGACAGCAGTAATAGAAAGTACAGATTTTTGTTGGCTTGTAGTACTTGCCCAGAGTTAGAAAATGAAGAAAAGTCTGGGGTCAGATTCGAACCTACGACCTCTGGTCTTGAGGCCCAGCTCTCTGTCCACTGAGCCACTCAGCTGCGCTGCAACTTCCTTTTACTGAACTACTCAAGGGTTTGCAACTTTCCCAGGGTTGGTTGGTTTCGGTTTTTGGTAGCTAGGAGCCTGACTACATGGCTTCAAGGCTAAATGGCCACAGGTCCCCAGGCTATTTGGCTTGCTGGAGGCTTCATTCATTACGACACTCAAAAAGCCGCCTGCTGATCTGAACCATGGACTTCAGGAGAAGCCTGAGCTTCACAAAGCTTCCTTTGACAAAGGGCACTCCATCAACAAGTGCCTTCTTCTTCTGGGACAAGCACAATGGAGAAGCTGGCCAAATGGCTAATCGGTGCAAGTCCCAGCTGATTCAACGCTTTATGCTGAGCCTCTCTTCCTTCCCTCCGTGGCCATAAAAAGCTCAGCTGAAAACAACCCATAACCCTTCATGA
>NC_077233.1:217697339-217707339 GCF_027887165.1 Monodelphis domestica | reverse complement strand
TCAGTAATAGTCGCCTTTAGATATTCCATTTTCAAAGAGCCATCATGGAAGTGATGAATGAGACACAGTGACTCCAAAAGCAAATGTTGACAGCAGTAATAGAAAGTACAGATTTTTGTTGGCTTGTAGTACTTGCCCAGAGTTAGAAAATGAAGAAAAGTCTGGGGTCAGATTCGAACCTACGACCTCTGGTCTTGAGGCCCAGCTCTCTGTCCACTGAGCCACTCAGCTGCGCTGCAACTTCCTTTTACTGAACTACTCAAGGGTTTGCAACTTTCCCAGGGTTGGTTGGTTTCGGTTTTTGGTAGCTAGGAGCCTGACTACATGGCTTCAAGGCTAAATGGCCACAGGTCCCCAGGCTATTTGGCTTGCTGGAGGCTTCATTCATTACGACACTCAAAAAGCCGCCTGCTGATCTGAACCATGGACTTCAGGAGAAGCCTGAGCTTCACAAAGCTTCCTTTGACAAAGGGCACTCCATCAACAAGTGCCTTCTTCTTCTGGGACAAGCACAATGGAGAAGCTGGCCAAATGGCTAATCGGTGCAAGTCCCAGCTGATTCAACGCTTTATGCTGAGCCTCTCTTCCTTCCCTCCGTGGCCATAAAAAGCTCAGCTGAAAACAACCCATAACCCTTCATGAGGAAGCTCTTCAGTGGGTTGATTTCCAAAGCTGCTGCCTGAGGATAGAAGGAAGGACTTCCCCAAAAGGTCCCCAGGGAGGTACCTGAACTAAAGAAAGAGTCCATGCTGTATCCACACCTACTCTTACCCAGCTCTCTTTGTGGTCCCAGGATGGCTCCGATCTGAATACAGCTCAACAGGTGGAACTGCATAAGGAGGATACCAGCAGAGACCAGCTTGACAATAGGAAAGAACTTCCTTGGGGAGCAAAATTGGAACTGCCACCTCTGGTCATAGAGCCAGACAGGTAGTGGAGAGATTTCTATCATTTCCATTGCCTGAGAGGGATGTCCAATAATAATTCCTTTCCTGGCTTCTATTTTTAATATTAAAGGGATTTCTCAACCCCAGGATGAATATTGTTTTCTTTTAGATGTTAATTATATTGTTTTAAAATGTTAATTCTATTCATCAATGCCAGTCAAGTTATTTCTTTTTTTTAAACCCTTATATATATACTGTATATTATATATATGTATATGTATATGTATGTATGTATATATATATATGTATATGTATATGTATATGTATGTATGTATATATATATATATATATATATATATATATATATATATATATAAAGTGTATTGGCTCCAAGGCAGAAGAGTGGTAAGGGCTAGGCAATGGGGGTCAAGTGACTTGCCCAGGTTCACACAGCTGGGTAGTGGCTGAGGCTGGATTCGAACCTAGGACCTCCCACCTCTAGGCTTGGCTCTCAATCCACTGAGCTACCCAGCCGCCCACCCACCCCCTTAGGATTCTTTACAATATCTAATGATAAATGGTTCTCACGATCAATTTAAGTGTTCATTGAGGAACTTTGTATGGAAATTGAAGTTATGGATCACGAACGAAAGGACATAATCTCAAACTACAACTCTGCTGTGACTCAGTAATAGTCGCCTTTAGATATTCCATTTTCAAAGAGCCATCATGGAAGTGATGAATGAGACACAGTGACTCCAAAAGCAAATGTTGACAGCAGTAATAGAAAGTACAGATTTTTGTTGGCTTGTAGTACTTGCCCAGAGTTAGAAAATGAAGAAAAGTCTGGGGTCAGATTCGAACCTACGACCTCTGGTCTTGAGGCCCAGCTCTCTGTCCACTGAGCCACTCAGCTGCGCTGCAACTTCCTTTTACTGAACTACTCAAGGGTTTGCAACTTTCCCAGGGTTGGTTGGTTTCGGTTTTTGGTAGCTAGGAGCCTGACTACATGGCTTCAAGGCTAAATGGCCACAGGTCCCCAGGCTATTTGGCTTGCTGGAGGCTTCATTCATTACGACACTCAAAAAGCCGCCTGCTGATCTGAACCATGGACTTCAGGAGAAGCCTGAGCTTCACAAAGCTTCCTTTGACAAAGGGCACTCCATCAACAAGTGCCTTCTTCTTCTGGGACAAGCACAATGGAGAAGCTGGCCAAATGGCTAATCGGTGCAAGTCCCAGCTGATTCAACGCTTTATGCTGAGCCTCTCTTCCTTCCCTCCGTGGCCATAAAAAGCTCAGCTGAAAACAACCCATAACCCTTCATGAGGAAGCTCTTCAGTGGGTTGATTTCCAAAGCTGCTGCCTGAGGATAGAAGGAAGGACTTCCCCAAAAGGTCCCCAGGGAGGTACCTGAACTAAAGAAAGAGTCCATGCTGTATCCACACCTACTCTTACCCAGCTCTCTTTGTGGTCCCAGGATGGCTCCGATCTGAATAGAGCTCAACAGGTGGAACTGCATAAGGAGGATACCAGCAGAGACCAGCTTGACAATAGGAAAGAACTTCCTTGGGGAGCAAAATTGGAACTGCCACCTCTGGTCATAGAGCCAGACAGGTAGTGGAGAGATTTCTATCATTTCCATTGCCTGAGAGGGATGTCCAATAATAATTCCTTTCCTGGCTTCTATTTTTAATATTAAAGGGATTTCTCAACCCCAGGATGAATATTTTTTTCTTTTAGATGTTAATTATATTGTTTTAAAATGTTAATTCTATTCATCGATGCCAGTCAAGTTATTTCTTTTTTTTAAACCCTTATATATATACTGTATATTATATATATGTATATGTATATGTATGTATGTATATATATATATATATATATATATATATATATATAAAGTGTATTGGCTCCAAGGCAGAAGAGTGGTAAGGGCTAGGCAATGGGGGTCAAGTGACTTGCCCAGGTTCACACAGCTGGGTAGTGGCTGAGGCTGGATTCGAACCTAGGACCTCCCACCTCTAGGCTTGGCTCTCAATCCACTGAGCTACCCAGCCGCCCTATCCACTGAGCTACCCAGCCGCCCACCCACCCCCTTAGGATTCTTTACAATATCTAATGATAAATGGTTCTCACGATCAATTTAAGTGTTCATTGAGGAACTTTGTATGGAAATTGAAGTTATGGATCACGAACGAAAGGACATAATCTCAAACTACAACTCTGCTGTGACTCAGTAATAGTCGCCTTTAGATATTCCATTTTCAAAGAGCCATCATGGAAGTGATGAATGAGACACAGTGACTCCAAAAGCAAATGTTGACAGCAGTAATAGAAAGTACAGATTTTTGTTGGCTTGTAGTACTTGCCCAGAGTTAGAAAATGAAGAAAAGTCTGGGGTCAGATTCGAACCTACGACCTCTGGTCTTGAGGCCCAGCTCTCTGTCCACTGAGCCACTCAGCTGCGCTGCAACTTCCTTTTACTGAACTACTCAAGGGTTTGCAACTTTCCCAGGGTTGGTTGGTTTCGGTTTTTGGTAGCTAGGAGCCTGACTACATGGCTTCAAGGCTAAATGGCCACAGGTCCCCAGGCTATTTGGCTTGCTGGAGGCTTCATTCATTACGACACTCAAAAAGCCGCCTGCTGATCTGAACCATGGACTTCAGGAGAAGCCTGAGCTTCACAAAGCTTCCTTTGACAAAGGGCACTCCATCAACAAGTGCCTTCTTCTTCTGGGACAAGCACAATGGAGAAGCTGGCCAAATGGCTAATCGGTGCAAGTCCCAGCTGATTCAACGCTTTATGCTGAGCCTCTCTTCCTTCCCTCCGTGGCCATAAAAAGCTCAGCTGAAAACAACCCATAACCCTTCATGAGGAAGCTCTTCAGTGGGTTGATTTCCAAAGCTGCTGCCTGAGGATAGAAGGAAGGACTTCCCCAAAAGGTCCCCAGGGAGGTACCTGAACTAAAGAAAGAGTCCATGCTGTATCCACACCTACTCTTACCCAGCTCTCTTTGTGGTCCCAGGATGGCTCCGATCTGAATACAGCTCAACAGGTGGAACTGCATAAGGAGGATACCAGCAGAGACCAGCTTGACAATAGGAAAGAACTTCCTTGGGGAGCAAAATTGGAACTGCCACCTCTGGTCATAGAGCCAGACAGGTAGTGGAGAGATTTCTATCATTTCCATTGCCTGAGAGGGATGTCCAATAATAATTCCTTTCCTGGCTTCTATTTTTAATATTAAAGGGATTTCTCAACCCCAGGATGAATATTGTTTTCTTTTAGATGTTAATTATATTGTTTTAAAATGTTAATTCTATTCATCAATGCCAGTCAAGTTATTTCTTTTTTTTAAACCCTTATATATATACTGTATATTATATATATGTATATGTATATGTATGTATGTATATATATATATGTATATGTATATGTATATGTATGTATGTATATATATATATATATATATATATATATATAAAGTGTATTGGCTCCAAGGCAGAAGAGTGGTAAGGGCTAGGCAATGGGGGTCAAGTGACTTGCCCAGGTTCACACAGCTGGGTAGTGGCTGAGGCTGGATTCGAACCTAGGACCTCCCACCTCTAGGCTTGGCTCTCAATCCACTGAGCTACCCAGCCGCCCACCCACCCCCTTAGGATTCTTTACAATATCTAATGATAAATGGTTCTCACGATCAATTTAAGTGTTCATTGAGGAACTTTGTATGGAAATTGAAGTTATGGATCACGAACGAAAGGACATAATCTCAAACTACAACTCTGCTGTGACTCAGTAATAGTCGCCTTTAGATATTCCATTTTCAAAGAGCCATCATGGAAGTGATGAATGAGACACAGTGACTCCAAAAGCAAATGTTGACAGCAGTAATAGAAAGTACAGATTTTTGTTGGCTTGTAGTACTTGCCCAGAGTTAGAAAATGAAGAAAAGTCTGGGGTCAGATTCGAACCTACGACCTCTGGTCTTGAGGCCCAGCTCTCTGTCCACTGAGCCACTCAGCTGCGCTGCAACTTCCTTTTACTGAACTACTCAAGGGTTTGCAACTTTCCCAGGGTTGGTTGGTTTCGGTTTTTGGTAGCTAGGAGCCTGACTACATGGCTTCAAGGCTAAATGGCCACAGGTCCCCAGGCTATTTGGCTTGCTGGAGGCTTCATTCATTACGACACTCAAAAAGCCGCCTGCTGATCTGAACCATGGACTTCAGGAGAAGCCTGAGCTTCACAAAGCTTCCTTTGACAAAGGGCACTCCATCAACAAGTGCCTTCTTCTTCTGGGACAAGCACAATGGAGAAGCTGGCCAAATGGCTAATCGGTGCAAGTCCCAGCTGATTCAACGCTTTATGCTGAGCCTCTCTTCCTTCCCTCCGTGGCCATAAAAAGCTCAGCTGAAAACAACCCATAACCCTTCATGAGGAAGCTCTTCAGTGGGTTGATTTCCAAAGCTGCTGCCTGAGGATAGAAGGAAGGACTTCCCCAAAAGGTCCCCAGGGAGGTACCTGAACTAAAGAAAGAGTCCATGCTGTATCCACACCTACTCTTACCCAGCTCTCTTTGTGGTCCCAGGATGGCTCCGATCTGAATAGAGCTCAACAGGTGGAACTGCATAAGGAGGATACCAGCAGAGACCAGCTTGACAATAGGAAAGAACTTCCTTGGGGAGCAAAATTGGAACTGCCACC
Source organism: Monodelphis domestica (assembly GCF_027887165.1). Classification (NCBI taxonomy): domain Eukaryota; kingdom Metazoa; phylum Chordata; class Mammalia; order Didelphimorphia; family Didelphidae; genus Monodelphis; species Monodelphis domestica. Next base: position 217,701,749 of record NC_077233.1, on the reverse strand, counting down.
TCTGGTCATAGAGCCAGACAGGTAGTGGAGAGATTTCTATCATTTCCATTGCCTGAGAGGGATGTCCAATAATAATTCCTTTCCTGGCTTCTATTTTTAATATTAAAGGGATTTCTCAACCCCAGGATGAATATTTTTTTCTTTTAGATGTTAATTATATTGTTTTAAAATGTTAATTCTATTCATCGATGCCAGTCAAGTTATTTCTTTTTTTTAAACCCTTATATATATACTGTATATTATATATATGTATATGTATATGTATGTATGTATATATATATATATATATATATATATATATATATAAAGTGTATTGGCTCCAAGGCAGAAGAGTGGTAAGGGCTAGGCAATGGGGGTCAAGTGACTTGCCCAGGTTCACACAGCTGGGTAGTGGCTGAGGCTGGATTCGAACCTAGGACCTCCCACCTCTAGGCTTGGCTCTCAATCCACTGAGCTACCCAGCCGCCCTATCCACTGAGCTACCCAGCCGCCCACCCACCCCCTTAGGATTCTTTACAATATCTAATGATAAATGGTTCTCACGATCAATTTAAGTGTTCATTGAGGAACTTTGTATGGAAATTGAAGTTATGGATCACGAACGAAAGGACATAATCTCAAACTACAACTCTGCTGTGACTCAGTAATAGTCGCCTTTAGATATTCCATTTTCAAAGAGCCATCATGGAAGTGATGAATGAGACACAGTGACTCCAAAAGCAAATGTTGACAGCAGTAATAGAAAGTACAGATTTTTGTTGGCTTGTAGTACTTGCCCAGAGTTAGAAAATGAAGAAAAGTCTGGGGTCAGATTCGAACCTACGACCTCTGGTCTTGAGGCCCAGCTCTCTGTCCACTGAGCCACTCAGCTGCGCTGCAACTTCCTTTTACTGAACTACTCAAGGGTTTGCAACTTTCCCAGGGTTGGTTGGTTTCGGTTTTTGGTAGCTAGGAGCCTGACTACATGGCTTCAAGGCTAAATGGCCACAGGTCCCCAGGCTATTTGGCTTGCTGGAGGCTTCATTCATTACGACACTCAAAAAGCCGCCTGCTGATCTGAACCATGGACTTCAGGAGAAGCCTGAGCTTCACAAAGCTTCCTTTGACAAAGGGCACTCCATCAACAAGTGCCTTCTTCTTCTGGGACAAGCACAATGGAGAAGCTGGCCAAATGGCTAATCGGTGCAAGTCCCAGCTGATTCAACGCTTTATGCTGAGCCTCTCTTCCTTCCCTCCGTGGCCATAAAAAGCTCAGCTGAAAACAACCCATAACCCTTCATGAGGAAGCTCTTCAGTGGGTTGATTTCCAAAGCTGCTGCCTGAGGATAGAAGGAAGGACTTCCCCAAAAGGTCCCCAGGGAGGTACCTGAACTAAAGAAAGAGTCCATGCTGTATCCACACCTACTCTTACCCAGCTCTCTTTGTGGTCCCAGGATGGCTCCGATCTGAATAGAGCTCAACAGGTGGAACTGCATAAGGAGGATACCAGCAGAGACCAGCTTGACAATAGGAAAGAACTTCCTTGGGGAGCAAAATTGGAACTGCCACCTCTGGTCATAGAGCCAGACAGGTAGTGGAGAGATTTCTATCATTTCCATTGCTTGAGAGGGATGTCCAATAATAATTCCTTTCTTAGCTTCTATTTTTAATATTAAAGGGATTTCTCAACCCCAGGATGAATATTTTTTTCTTTTAGATGTTAATTATATTGTTTTAAAATGTTAATTCTATTCATCGATGCCAGTCAAGTTATTTCTTTTTTTTAAACCCTTATATATATACTGTATATTATATATATGTATATGTATATGTATGTATGTATATGTATATATATATATATATATATATTTATATATATATATATATATATATACACTGTGTATTGGCTCCAAGGCAGAAGAGTGGTAAGGGCTAGGCAATGGGGGTCAAGTGACTTGCCCAGGTTCACACAGCTGGGAAGTGGCTGAGGCTGGATTCGAACCTAGGACCTCCCACCTCTAGGCTTGGCTCTCAATCCACTGAGCTACCCAGCCGCCCTATCCACTGAGCTACCCAGCCGCCCACCCACCCCCTTAGGATTCTTTACAATATCTAATGATAAATGGTTCTCACGATCAATTTAAGTGTTCATTGAGGAACTTTGTATGGAAATTGAAGTTATGGATCACGAACGAAAGGACATAATCTCAAACTACAACTCTGCTGTGACTCAGTAATAGTCGCCTTTAGATATTCCATTTTCAAAGAGCCATCATGGAAGTGATGAATGAGACACAGTGACTCCAAAAGCAAATGTTGACAGCAGTAATAGAAAGTACAGATTTTTGTTGGCTTGTAGTACTTGCCCAGAGTTAGAAAATGAAGAAAAGTCTGGGGTCAGATTCGAACCTACGACCTCTGGTCTTGAGGCCCAGCTCTCTGTCCACTGAGCCACTCAGCTGCGCTGCAACTTCCTTTTACTGAACTACTCAAGGGTTTGCAACTTTCCCAGGGTTGGTTGGTTTCGGTTTTTGGTAGCTAGGAGCCTGACTACATGGCTTCAAGGCTAAATGGCCACAGGTCCCCAGGCTATTTGGCTTGCTGGAGGCTTCATTCATTACGACACTCAAAAAGCCGCCTGCTGATCTGAACCATGGACTTCAGGAGAAGCCTGAGCTTCACAAAGCTTCCTTTGACAAAGGGCACTCCATCAACAAGTGCCTTCTTCTTCTGGGACAAGCACAATGGAGAAGCTGGCCAAATGGCTAATCGGTGCAAGTCCCAGCTGATTCAACGCTTTATGCTGAGCCTCTCTTCCTTCCCTCCGTGGCCATAAAAAGCTCAGCTGAAAACAACCCATAACCCTTCATGAGGAAGCTCTTCAGTGGGTTGATTTCCAAAGCTGCTGCCTGAGGATAGAAGGAAGGACTTCCCCAAAAGGTCCCCAGGGAGGTACCTGAACTAAAGAAAGAGTCCATGCTGTATCCACACCTACTCTTACCCAGCTCTCTTTGTGGTCCCAGGATGGCTCCGATCTGAATACAGCTCAACAGGTGGAACTGCATAAGGAGGATACCAGCAGAGACCAGCTTGACAATAGGAAAGAACTTCCTTGGGGAGCAAAATTGGAACTGCCACCTCTGGTCATAGAGCCAGACAGGTAGTGGAGAGATTTCTATCATTTCCATTGCCTGAGAGGGATGTCCAATAATAATTCCTTTCCTGGCTTCTATTTTTAATATTAAAGGGATTTCTCAACCCCAGGATGAATATTGTTTTCTTTTAGATGTTAATTATATTGTTTTAAAATGTTAATTCTATTCATCAATGCCAGTCAAGTTATTTCTTTTTTTTAAACCCTTATATATATACTGTATATTATATATATGTATATGTATATGTATGTATGTATATATATATATATGTATATGTATATGTATATGTATGTATGTATATATATATATATATATATATATATATATATATATATATATATATAAAGTGTATTGGCTCCAAGGCAGAAGAGTGGTAAGGGCTAGGCAATGGGGGTCAAGTGACTTGCCCAGGTTCACACAGCTGGGTAGTGGCTGAGGCTGGATTCGAACCTAGGACCTCCCACCTCTAGGCTTGGCTCTCAATCCACTGAGCTACCCAGCCGCCCACCCACCCCCTTAGGATTCTTTACAATATCTAATGATAAATGGTTCTCACGATCAATTTAAGTGTTCATTGAGGAACTTTGTATGGAAATTGAAGTTATGGATCACGAACGAAAGGACATAATCTCAAACTACAACTCTGCTGTGACTCAGTAATAGTCGCCTTTAGATATTCCATTTTCAAAGAGCCATCATGGAAGTGATGAATGAGACACAGTGACTCCAAAAGCAAATGTTGACAGCAGTAATAGAAAGTACAGATTTTTGTTGGCTTGTAGTACTTGCCCAGAGTTAGAAAATGAAGAAAAGTCTGGGGTCAGATTCGAACCTACGACCTCTGGTCTTGAGGCCCAGCTCTCTGTCCACTGAGCCACTCAGCTGCGCTGCAACTTCCTTTTACTGAACTACTCAAGGGTTTGCAACTTTCCCAGGGTTGGTTGGTTTCGGTTTTTGGTAGCTAGGAGCCTGACTACATGGCTTCAAGGCTAAATGGCCACAGGTCCCCAGGCTATTTGGCTTGCTGGAGGCTTCATTCATTACGACACTCAAAAAGCCGCCTGCTGATCTGAACCATGGACTTCAGGAGAAGCCTGAGCTTCACAAAGCTTCCTTTGACAAAGGGCACTCCATCAACAAGTGCCTTCTTCTTCTGGGACAAGCACAATGGAGAAGCTGGCCAAATGGCTAATCGGTGCAAGTCCCAGCTGATTCAACGCTTTATGCTGAGCCTCTCTTCCTTCCCTCCGTGGCCATAAAAAGCTCAGCTGAAAAC
>NC_077233.1:217687339-217692339 GCF_027887165.1 Monodelphis domestica | reverse complement strand
GTGGAGAGATTTCTATCATTTCCATTGCCTGAGAGGGATGTCCAATAATAATTCCTTTCCTGGCTTCTATTTTTAATATTAAAGGGATTTCTCAACCCCAGGATGAATATTGTTTTCTTTTAGATGTTAATTATATTGTTTTAAAATGTTAATTCTATTCATCAATGCCAGTCAAGTTATTTCTTTTTTTTAAACCCTTATATATATACTGTATATTATATATATGTATATGTATATGTATGTATGTATATATATATATGTATATGTATATGTATATGTATGTATGTATATATATATATATATATATATATATATATATATATATATATATATATATATATATATATATATATATATATAAAGTGTATTGGCTCCAAGGCAGAAGAGTGGTAAGGGCTAGGCAATGGGGGTCAAGTGACTTGCCCAGGTTCACACAGCTGGGTAGTGGCTGAGGCTGGATTCGAACCTAGGACCTCCCACCTCTAGGCTTGGCTCTCAATCCACTGAGCTACCCAGCCGCCCACCCACCCCCTTAGGATTCTTTACAATATCTAATGATAAATGGTTCTCACGATCAATTTAAGTGTTCATTGAGGAACTTTGTATGGAAATTGAAGTTATGGATCACGAACGAAAGGACATAATCTCAAACTACAACTCTGCTGTGACTCAGTAATAGTCGCCTTTAGATATTCCATTTTCAAAGAGCCATCATGGAAGTGATGAATGAGACACAGTGACTCCAAAAGCAAATGTTGACAGCAGTAATAGAAAGTACAGATTTTTGTTGGCTTGTAGTACTTGCCCAGAGTTAGAAAATGAAGAAAAGTCTGGGGTCAGATTCGAACCTACGACCTCTGGTCTTGAGGCCCAGCTCTCTGTCCACTGAGCCACTCAGCTGCGCTGCAACTTCCTTTTACTGAACTACTCAAGGGTTTGCAACTTTCCCAGGGTTGGTTGGTTTCGGTTTTTGGTAGCTAGGAGCCTGACTACATGGCTTCAAGGCTAAATGGCCACAGGTCCCCAGGCTATTTGGCTTGCTGGAGGCTTCATTCATTACGACACTCAAAAAGCCGCCTGCTGATCTGAACCATGGACTTCAGGAGAAGCCTGAGCTTCACAAAGCTTCCTTTGACAAAGGGCACTCCATCAACAAGTGCCTTCTTCTTCTGGGACAAGCACAATGGAGAAGCTGGCCAAATGGCTAATCGGTGCAAGTCCCAGCTGATTCAACGCTTTATGCTGAGCCTCTCTTCCTTCCCTCCGTGGCCATAAAAAGCTCAGCTGAAAACAACCCATAACCCTTCATGAGGAAGCTCTTCAGTGGGTTGATTTCCAAAGCTGCTGCCTGAGGATAGAAGGAAGGACTTCCCCAAAAGGTCCCCAGGGAGGTACCTGAACTAAAGAAAGAGTCCATGCTGTATCCACACCTACTCTTACCCAGCTCTCTTTGTGGTCCCAGGATGGCTCCGATCTGAATACAGCTCAACAGGTGGAACTGCATAAGGAGGATACCAGCAGAGACCAGCTTGACAATAGGAAAGAACTTCCTTGGGGAGCAAAATTGGAACTGCCACCTCTGGTCATAGAGCCAGACAGGTAGTGGAGAGATTTCTATCATTTCCATTGCCTGAGAGGGATGTCCAATAATAATTCCTTTCCTGGCTTCTATTTTTAATATTAAAGGGATTTCTCAACCCCAGGATGAATATTGTTTTCTTTTAGATGTTAATTATATTGTTTTAAAATGTTAATTCTATTCATCAATGCCAGTCAAGTTATTTCTTTTTTTTAAACCCTTATATATATACTGTATATTATATATATGTATATGTATATGTATGTATGTATATATATATATGTATATGTATATGTATATGTATGTATGTATATATATATATATATATATATATATATATATATATATATATATATATATATATATATATATATATATATATATAAAGTGTATTGGCTCCAAGGCAGAAGAGTGGTAAGGGCTAGGCAATGGGGGTCAAGTGACTTGCCCAGGTTCACACAGCTGGGTAGTGGCTGAGGCTGGATTCGAACCTAGGACCTCCCACCTCTAGGCTTGGCTCTCAATCCACTGAGCTACCCAGCCGCCCACCCACCCCCTTAGGATTCTTTACAATATCTAATGATAAATGGTTCTCACGATCAATTTAAGTGTTCATTGAGGAACTTTGTATGGAAATTGAAGTTATGGATCACGAACGAAAGGACATAATCTCAAACTACAACTCTGCTGTGACTCAGTAATAGTCGCCTTTAGATATTCCATTTTCAAAGAGCCATCATGGAAGTGATGAATGAGACACAGTGACTCCAAAAGCAAATGTTGACAGCAGTAATAGAAAGTACAGATTTTTGTTGGCTTGTAGTACTTGCCCAGAGTTAGAAAATGAAGAAAAGTCTGGGGTCAGATTCGAACCTACGACCTCTGGTCTTGAGGCCCAGCTCTCTGTCCACTGAGCCACTCAGCTGCGCTGCAACTTCCTTTTACTGAACTACTCAAGGGTTTGCAACTTTCCCAGGGTTGGTTGGTTTCGGTTTTTGGTAGCTAGGAGCCTGACTACATGGCTTCAAGGCTAAATGGCCACAGGTCCCCAGGCTATTTGGCTTGCTGGAGGCTTCATTCATTACGACACTCAAAAAGCCGCCTGCTGATCTGAACCATGGACTTCAGGAGAAGCCTGAGCTTCACAAAGCTTCCTTTGACAAAGGGCACTCCATCAACAAGTGCCTTCTTCTTCTGGGACAAGCACAATGGAGAAGCTGGCCAAATGGCTAATCGGTGCAAGTCCCAGCTGATTCAACGCTTTATGCTGAGCCTCTCTTCCTTCCCTCCGTGGCCATAAAAAGCTCAGCTGAAAACAACCCATAACCCTTCATGAGGAAGCTCTTCAGTGGGTTGATTTCCAAAGCTGCTGCCTGAGGATAGAAGGAAGGACTTCCCCAAAAGGTCCCCAGGGAGGTACCTGAACTAAAGAAAGAGTCCATGCTGTATCCACACCTACTCTTACCCAGCTCTCTTTGTGGTCCCAGGATGGCTCCGATCTGAATACAGCTCAACAGGTGGAACTGCATAAGGAGGATACCAGCAGAGACCAGCTTGACAATAGGAAAGAACTTCCTTGGGGAGCAAAATTGGAACTGCCACCTCTGGTCATAGAGCCAGACAGGTAGTGGAGAGATTTCTATCATTTCCATTGCCTGAGAGGGATGTCCAATAATAATTCCTTTCCTGGCTTCTATTTTTAATATTAAAGGGATTTCTCAACCCCAGGATGAATATTGTTTTCTTTTAGATGTTAATTATATTGTTTTAAAATGTTAATTCTATTCATCAATGCCAGTCAAGTTATTTCTTTTTTTTAAACCCTTATATATATACTGTATATTATATATATGTATATGTATATGTATGTATGTATATATATATATGTATATGTATATGTATATGTATGTATGTATATATATATATATATATATATATATATATATATATATATAAAGTGTATTGGCTCCAAGGCAGAAGAGTGGTAAGGGCTAGGCAATGGGGGTCAAGTGACTTGCCCAGGTTCACACAGCTGGGTAGTGGCTGAGGCTGGATTCGAACCTAGGACCTCCCACCTCTAGGCTTGGCTCTCAATCCACTGAGCTACCCAGCCGCCCACCCACCCCCTTAGGATTCTTTACAATATCTAATGATAAATGGTTCTCACGATCAATTTAAGTGTTCATTGAGGAACTTTGTATGGAAATTGAAGTTATGGATCACGAACGAAAGGACATAATCTCAAACTACAACTCTGCTGTGACTCAGTAATAGTCGCCTTTAGATATTCCATTTTCAAAGAGCCATCATGGAAGTGATGAATGAGACACAGTGACTCCAAAAGCAAATGTTGACAGCAGTAATAGAAAGTACAGATTTTTGTTGGCTTGTAGTACTTGCCCAGAGTTAGAAAATGAAGAAAAGTCTGGGGTCAGATTCGAACCTACGACCTCTGGTCTTGAGGCCCAGCTCTCTGTCCACTGAGCCACTCAGCTGCGCTGCAACTTCCTTTTACTGAACTACTCAAGGGTTTGCAACTTTCCCAGGGTTGGTTGGTTTCGGTTTTTGGTAGCTAGGAGCCTGACTACATGGCTTCAAGGCTAAATGGCCACAGGTCCCCAGGCTATTTGGCTTGCTGGAGGCTTCATTCATTACGACACTCAAAAAGCCGCCTGCTGATCTGAACCATGGACTTCAGGAGAAGCCTGAGCTTCACAAAGCTTCCTTTGACAAAGGGCACTCCATCAACAAGTGCCTTCTTCTTCTGGGACAAGCACAATGGAGAAGCTGGCCAAATGGCTAATCGGTGCAAGTCCCAGCTGATTCAACGCTTTATGCTGAGCCTCTCTTCCTTCCCTCTGTGGCCATAAAAAGCTCAGCTGAAAACAACCCATAACCCTTCATGAGGAAGCTCTTCAGTGGGTTGATTTCCAAAGCTGCTGCCTGAGGATAGAAGGAAGGACTTCCCCAAAAGGTCCCCAGGGAGGTACCTGAACTAAAGAAAGAGTCCATGCTGTATCCACACCTACTCTTACCCAGCTCTCTTTGTGGTCCCAGGATGGCTCCGATCTGAATAGAGCTCAACAGGTGGAACTGCATAAGGAGGATACCAGCAGAGACCAGCTTGACAATAGGAAAGAACTTCCTTGGGGAGCAAAATTGGAACTGCCACCTCTGGTCATAGAGCCAGACAGGTAGTGGAGAGATTTCTATCATTTCCATTGCCTGAGAGGGATGTCCAATAATAATTCCTTTCCTGGCTTCTATTTTTAATATTAAAGGGATTTCTCAACCCCAGGATGAATATTGTTTTCTTTTAGATGTTAATTATATTGTTTTAAAATGTTAATTCTATTCATCGATGCCAGTCAAGTTATTTCTTTTTTTTAAACCCTTATATATATACTGTATATTATATATA
>NC_077233.1:217642339-217649839 GCF_027887165.1 Monodelphis domestica | reverse complement strand
CAGACAGGTAGTGGAGAGATTTCTATCATTTCCATTGCTTGAGAGGGATGTCCAATAATAATTCCTTTCTTAGCTTCTATTTTTAATATTAAAGGGATTTCTCAACCCCAGGATGAATATTTTTTTCTTTTAGATGTTAATTATATTGTTTTAAAATGTTAATTCTATTCATCGATGCCAGTCAAGTTATTTCTTTTTTTTAAACCCTTATATATATACTGTATATTATATATATGTATATGTATATGTATGTATGTATATGTATATATATATATATATATATATATATATATATATATATATATATATACACTGTGTATTGGCTCCAAGGCAGAAGAGTGGTAAGGGCTAGGCAATGGGGGTCAAGTGACTTGCCCAGGTTCACACAGCTGGGAAGTGGCTGAGGCTGGATTCGAACCTAGGACCTCCCACCTCTAGGCTTGGCTCTCAATCCACTGAGCTACCCAGCCGCCCTATCCACTGAGCTACCCAGCCGCCCACCCACCCCCTTAGGATTCTTTACAATATCTAATGATAAATGGTTCTCACGATCAATTTAAGTGTTCATTGAGGAACTTTGTATGGAAATTGAAGTTATGGATCACGAACGAAAGGACATAATCTCAAACTACAACTCTGCTGTGACTCAGTAATAGTCGCCTTTAGATATTCCATTTTCAAAGAGCCATCATGGAAGTGATGAATGAGACACAGTGACTCCAAAAGCAAATGTTGACAGCAGTAATAGAAAGTACAGATTTTTGTTGGCTTGTAGTACTTGCCCAGAGTTAGAAAATGAAGAAAAGTCTGGGGTCAGATTCGAACCTACGACCTCTGGTCTTGAGGCCCAGCTCTCTGTCCACTGAGCCACTCAGCTGCGCTGCAACTTCCTTTTACTGAACTACTCAAGGGTTTGCAACTTTCCCAGGGTTGGTTGGTTTCGGTTTTTGGTAGCTAGGAGCCTGACTACATGGCTTCAAGGCTAAATGGCCACAGGTCCCCAGGCTATTTGGCTTGCTGGAGGCTTCATTCATTACGACACTCAAAAAGCCGCCTGCTGATCTGAACCATGGACTTCAGGAGAAGCCTGAGCTTCACAAAGCTTCCTTTGACAAAGGGCACTCCATCAACAAGTGCCTTCTTCTTCTGGGACAAGCACAATGGAGAAGCTGGCCAAATGGCTAATCGGTGCAAGTCCCAGCTGATTCAACGCTTTATGCTGAGCCTCTCTTCCTTCCCTCCGTGGCCATAAAAAGCTCAGCTGAAAACAACCCATAACCCTTCATGAGGAAGCTCTTCAGTGGGTTGATTTCCAAAGCTGCTGCCTGAGGATAGAAGGAAGGACTTCCCCAAAAGGTCCCCAGGGAGGTACCTGAACTAAAGAAAGAGTCCATGCTGTATCCACACCTACTCTTACCCAGCTCTCTTTGTGGTCCCAGGATGGCTCCGATCTGAATAGAGCTCAACAGGTGGAACTGCATAAGGAGGATACCAGCAGAGACCAGCTTGACAATAGGAAAGAACTTCCTTGGGGAGCAAAATTGGAACTGCCACCTCTGGTCATAGAGCCAGACAGGTAGTGGAGAGATTTCTATCATTTCCATTGCTTGAGAGGGATGTCCAATAATAATTCCTTTCTTAGCTTCTATTTTTAATATTAAAGGGATTTCTCAACCCCAGGATGAATATTTTTTTCTTTTAGATGTTAATTATATTGTTTTAAAATGTTAATTCTATTCATCGATGCCAGTCAAGTTATTTCTTTTTTTTAAACCCTTATATATATACTGTATATTATATATATGTATATGTATATGTATGTATGTATATGTATATATATATATATATATATACATATATATATATATATATATATATATATACACTGTGTATTGGCTCCAAGGCAGAAGAGTGGTAAGGGCTAGGCAATGGGGGTCAAGTGACTTGCCCAGGTTCACACAGCTGGGAAGTGGCTGAGGCTGGATTCGAACCTAGGACCTCCCACCTCTAGGCTTGGCTCTCAATCCACTGAGCTACCCAGCCGCCCTATCCACTGAGCTACCCAGCCGCCCACCCACCCCCTTAGGATTCTTTACAATATCTAATGATAAATGGTTCTCACGATCAATTTAAGTGTTCATTGAGGAACTTTGTATGGAAATTGAAGTTATGGATCACGAACGAAAGGACATAATCTCAAACTACAACTCTGCTGTGACTCAGTAATAGTCGCCTTTAGATATTCCATTTTCAAAGAGCCATCATGGAAGTGATGAATGAGACACAGTGACTCCAAAAGCAAATGTTGACAGCAGTAATAGAAAGTACAGATTTTTGTTGGCTTGTAGTACTTGCCCAGAGTTAGAAAATGAAGAAAAGTCTGGGGTCAGATTCGAACCTACGACCTCTGGTCTTGAGGCCCAGCTCTCTGTCCACTGAGCCACTCAGCTGCGCTGCAACTTCCTTTTACTGAACTACTCAAGGGTTTGCAACTTTCCCAGGGTTGGTTGGTTTCGGTTTTTGGTAGCTAGGAGCCTGACTACATGGCTTCAAGGCTAAATGGCCACAGGTCCCCAGGCTATTTGGCTTGCTGGAGGCTTCATTCATTACGACACTCAAAAAGCCGCCTGCTGATCTGAACCATGGACTTCAGGAGAAGCCTGAGCTTCACAAAGCTTCCTTTGACAAAGGGCACTCCATCAACAAGTGCCTTCTTCTTCTGGGACAAGCACAATGGAGAAGCTGACCAAATGGCTAATCGGTGCAAGTCCCAGCTGATTCAACGCTTTATGCTGAGCCTCTCTTCCTTCCCTCCGTGGCCATAAAAAGCTCAGCTGAAAACAACCCATAACCCTTCATGAGGAAGCTCTTCAGTGGGTTGATTTCCAAAGCTGCTGCCTGAGGATAGAAGGAAGGACTTCCCCAAAAGGTCCCCAGGGAGGTACCTGAACTAAAGAAAGAGTCCATGCTGTATCCACACCTACTCTTACCCAGCTCTCTTTGTGGTCCCAGGATGGCTCCGATCTGAATACAGCTCAACAGGTGGAACTGCATAAGGAGGATACCAGCAGAGACCAGCTTGACAATAGGAAAGAACTTCCTTGGGGAGCAAAATTGGAACTGCCACCTCTGGTCATAGAGCCAGACAGGTAGTGGAGAGATTTCTATCATTTCCATTGCTTGAGAGGGATGTCCAATAATAATTCCTTTCTTAGCTTCTATTTTTAATATTAAAGGGATTTCTCAACCCCAGGATGAATATTGTTTTCTTTTAGATGTTAATTATATTGTTTTAAAATGTTAATTCTATTCATCGATGCCAGTCAAGTTATTTCTTTTTTTAAACCCTTATATATATACTGTATATTATATATATGTATATGTATATGTATGTATGTATATGTATATATATATATATATATACATATATATATATATATATATATATATACACTGTGTATTGGCTCCAAGGCAGAAGAGTGGTAAGGGCTAGGCAATGGGGGTCAAGTGACTTGCCCAGGTTCACACAGCTGGGAAGTGGCTGAGGCTGGATTCGAACCTAGGACCTCCCACCTCTAGGCTTGGCTCTCAATCCACTGAGCTACCCAGCCGCCCTATCCACTGAGCTACCCAGCCGCCCACCCACCCCCTTAGGATTCTTTACAATATCTAATGATAAATGGTTCTCACGATCAATTTAAGTGTTCATTGAGGAACTTTGTATGGAAATTGAAGTTATGGATCACGAACGAAAGGACATAATCTCAAACTACAACTCTGCTGTGACTCAGTAATAGTCGCCTTTAGATATTCCATTTTCAAAGAGCCATCATGGAAGTGATGAATGAGACACAGTGACTCCAAAAGCAAATGTTGACAGCAGTAATAGAAAGTACAGATTTTTGTTGGCTTGTAGTACTTGCCCAGAGTTAGAAAATGAAGAAAAGTCTGGGGTCAGATTCGAACCTACGACCTCTGGTCTTGAGGCCCAGCTCTCTGTCCACTGAGCCACTCAGCTGCGCTGCAACTTCCTTTTACTGAACTACTCAAGGGTTTGCAACTTTCCCAGGGTTGGTTGGTTTCGGTTTTTGGTAGCTAGGAGCCTGACTACATGGCTTCAAGGCTAAATGGCCACAGGTCCCCAGGCTATTTGGCTTGCTGGAGGCTTCATTCATTACGACACTCAAAAAGCCGCCTGCTGATCTGAACCATGGACTTCAGGAGAAGCCTGAGCTTCACAAAGCTTCCTTTGACAAAGGGCACTCCATCAACAAGTGCCTTCTTCTTCTGGGACAAGCACAATGGAGAAGCTGGCCAAATGGCTAATCGGTGCAAGTCCCAGCTGATTCAACGCTTTATGCTGAGCCTCTCTTCCTTCCCTCCGTGGCCATAAAAAGCTCAGCTGAAAACAACCCATAACCCTTCATGAGGAAGCTCTTCAGTGGGTTGATTTCCAAAGCTGCTGCCTGAGGATAGAAGGAAGGACTTCCCCAAAAGGTCCCCAGGGAGGTACCTGAACTAAAGAAAGAGTCCATGCTGTATCCACACCTACTCTTACCCAGCTCTCTTTGTGGTCCCAGGATGGCTCCGATCTGAATAGAGCTCAACAGGTGGAACTGCATAAGGAGGATACCAGCAGAGACCAGCTTGACAATAGGAAAGAACTTCCTTGGGGAGCAAAATTGGAACTGCCACCTCTGGTCATAGAGCCAGACAGGTAGTGGAGAGATTTCTATCATTTCCATTGCCTGAGAGGGATGTCCAATAATAATTCCTTTCCTGGCTTCTATTTTTAATATTAAAGGGATTTCTCAACCCCAGGATGAATATTGTTTTCTTTTAGATGTTAATTATATTGTTTTAAAATGTTAATTCTATTCATCGATGCCAGTCAAGTTATTTCTTTTTTTTAAACCCTTATATATATACTGTATATTATATATATGTATATGTATATGTATGTATGTATATATATATATATATATATATATATATATATATATATATATATATAAAGTGTATTGGCTCCAAGGCAGAAGAGTGGTAAGGGCTAGGCAATGGGGGTCAAGTGACTTGCCCAGGTTCACACAGCTGGGTAGTGGCTGAGGCTGGATTCGAACCTAGGACCTCCCACCTCTAGGCTTGGCTCTCAATCCACTGAGCTACCCAGCCGCCCACCCACCCCCTTAGGATTCTTTACAATATCTAATGATAAATGGTTCTCACGATCAATTTAAGTGTTCATTGAGGAACTTTGTATGGAAATTGAAGTTATGGATCACGAACGAAAGGACATAATCTCAAACTACAACTCTGCTGTGACTCAGTAATAGTCGCCTTTAGATATTCCATTTTCAAAGAGCCATCATGGAAGTGATGAATGAGACACAGTGACTCCAAAAGCAAATGTTGACAGCAGTAATAGAAAGTACAGATTTTTGTTGGCTTGTAGTACTTGCCCAGAGTTAGAAAATGAAGAAAAGTCTGGGGTCAGACTCGAACCTACGACCTCTGGTCTTGAGGCCCAGCTCTCTGTCCACTGAGCCACTCAGCTGCGCTGCAACTTCCTTTTACTGAACTACTCAAGGGTTTGCAACTTTCCCAGGGTTGGTTGGTTTCGGTTTTTGGTAGCTAGGAGCCTGACTACATGGCTTCAAGGCTAAATGGCCACAGGTCCCCAGGCTATTTGGCTTGCTGGAGGCTTCATTCATTACGACACTCAAAAAGCCGCCTGCTGATCTGAACCATGGACTTCAGGAGAAGCCTGAGCTTCACAAAGCTTCCTTTGACAAAGGGCACTCCATCAACAAGTGCCTTCTTCTTCTGGGACAAGCACAATGGAGAAGCTGGCCAAATGGCTAATCGGTGCAAGTCCCAGCTGATTCAACGCTTTATGCTGAGCCTCTCTTCCTTCCCTCCGTGGCCATAAAAAGCTCAGCTGAAAACAACCCATAACCCTTCATGAGGAAGCTCTTCAGTGGGTTGATTTCCAAAGCTGCTGCCTGAGGATAGAAGGAAGGACTTCCCCAAAAGGTCCCCAGGGAGGTACCTGAACTAAAGAAAGAGTCCATGCTGTATCCACACCTACTCTTACCCAGCTCTCTTTGTGGTCCCAGGATGGCTCCGATCTGAATAGAGCTCAACAGGTGGAACTGCATAAGGAGGATACCAGCAGAGACCAGCTTGACAATAGGAAAGAACTTCCTTGGGGAGCAAAATTGGAACTGCCACCTCTGGTCATAGAGCCAGACAGGTAGTGGAGAGATTTCTATCATTTCCATTGCTTGAGAGGGATGTCCAATAATAATTCCTTTCTTAGCTTCTATTTTTAATATTAAAGGGATTTCTCAACCCCAGGATGAATATTTTTTTCTTTTAGATGTTAATTATATTGTTTTAAAATGTTAATTCTATTCATCGATGCCAGTCAAGTTATTTCTTTTTTTTAAACCCTTATATATATACTGTATATTATATATATGTATATGTATATGTATGTATGTATATGTATATATATATATATATATATATATATATATATATATATATACACTGTGTATTGGCTCCAAGGCAGAAGAGTGGTAAGGGCTAGGCAATGGGGGTCAAGTGACTTGCCCAGGTTCACACAGCTGGGAAGTGGCTGAGGCTGGATTCGAACCTAGGACCTCCCACCTCTAGGCTTGGCTCTCAATCCACTGAGCTACCCAGCCGCCCTATCCACTGAGCTACCCAGCCGCCCACCCACCCCCTTAGGATTCTTTACAATCTCTAATGATAAATGGTTCTCACGATCAATTTAAGTGTTCATTGAGGAACTTTGTATGGAAATTGAAGTTATGGATCACGAACGAAAGGACATAATCTCAAACTACAACTCTGCTGTGACTCAGTAATAGTCGCCTTTAGATATTCCATTTTCAAAGAGCCATCATGGAAGTGATGAATGAGACACAGTGACTCCAAAAGCAAATGTTGACAGCAGTAATAGAAAGTACAGATTTTTGTTGGCTTGTAGTACTTGCCCAGAGTTAGAAAATGAAGAAAAGTCTGGGGTCAGATTCGAACCTACGACCTCTGGTCTTGAGGCCCAGCTCTCTGTCCACTGAGCCACTCAGCTGCGCTGCAACTTCCTTTTACTGAACTACTCAAGGGTTTGCAACTTTCCCAGGGTTGGTTGGTTTCGGTTTTTGGTAGCTAGGAGCCTGACTACATGGCTTCAAGGCTAAATGGCCACAGGTCCCCAGGCTATTTGGCTTGCTGGAGGCTTCATTCATTACGACACTCAAAAAGCCGCCTGCTGATCTGAACCATGGACTTCAGGAGAAGCCTGAGCTTCACAAAGCTTCCTTTGACAAAGGGCACTCCATCAACAAGTGCCTTCTTCTTCTGGGACAAGCACAATGGAGAAGCTGGCCAAATGGCTAATCGGTGCAAGTCCCAGCTGATTCAACGCTTTATGCTGAGCCTCTCTTCCTTCCCTCCGTGGCCATAAAAAGCTCA
>NC_077233.1:217632339-217634839 GCF_027887165.1 Monodelphis domestica | reverse complement strand
GGTTTGCAACTTTCCCAGGGTTGGTTGGTTTCGGTTTTTGGTAGCTAGGAGCCTGACTACATGGCTTCAAGGCTAAATGGCCACAGGTCCCCAGGCTATTTGGCTTGCTGGAGGCTTCATTCATTACGACACTCAAAAAGCCGCCTGCTGATCTGAACCATGGACTTCAGGAGAAGCCTGAGCTTCACAAAGCTTCCTTTGACAAAGGGCACTCCATCAACAAGTGCCTTCTTCTTCTGGGACAAGCACAATGGAGAAGCTGGCCAAATGGCTAATCGGTGCAAGTCCCAGCTGATTCAACGCTTTATGCTGAGCCTCTCTTCCTTCCCTCCGTGGCCATAAAAAGCTCAGCTGAAAACAACCCATAACCCTTCATGAGGAAGCTCTTCAGTGGGTTGATTTCCAAAGCTGCTGCCTGAGGATAGAAGGAAGGACTTCCCCAAAAGGTCCCCAGGGAGGTACCTGAACTAAAGAAAGAGTCCATGCTGTATCCACACCTACTCTTACCCAGCTCTCTTTGTGGTCCCAGGATGGCTCCGATCTGAATACAGCTCAACAGGTGGAACTGCATAAGGAGGATACCAGCAGAGACCAGCTTGACAATAGGAAAGAACTTCCTTGGGGAGCAAAATTGGAACTGCCACCTCTGGTCATAGAGCCAGACAGGTAGTGGAGAGATTTCTATCATTTCCATTGCTTGAGAGGGATGTCCAATAATAATTCCTTTCTTAGCTTCTATTTTTAATATTAAAGGGATTTCTCAACCCCAGGATGAATATTTTTTTCTTTTAGATGTTAATTATATTGTTTTAAAATGTTAATTCTATTCATCGATGCCAGTCAAGTTATTTCTTTTTTTTAAACCCTTATATATATACTGTATATTATATATATGTATATGTATATGTATGTATGTATATGTGTATATATATATATATATATATATATATATATATATATATATATATATATATATATATATATACACTGTGTATTGGCTCCAAGGCAGAAGAGTGGTAAGGGCTAGGCAATGGGGGTCAAGTGACTTGCCCAGGTTCACACAGCTGGGTAGTGGCTGAGGCTGGATTCGAACCTAGGACCTCCCACCTCTAGGCTTGGCTCTCAATCCACTGAGCTACCCAGCCGCCCTATCCACTGAGCTACCCAGCCGCCCACCCACCCCCTTAGGATTCTTTACAATATCTAATGATAAATGGTTCTCACGATCAATTTAAGTGTTCATTGAGGAACTTTGTATGGAAATTGAAGTTATGGATCACGAACGAAAGGACATAATCTCAAACTACAACTCTGCTGTGACTCAGTAATAGTCGCCTTTAGATATTCCATTTTCAAAGAGCCATCATGGAAGTGATGAATGAGACACAGTGACTCCAAAAGCAAATGTTGACAGCAGTAATAGAAAGTACAGATTTTTGTTGGCTTGTAGTACTTGCCCAGAGTTAGAAAATGAAGAAAAGTCTGGGGTCAGATTCGAACCTATGACCTCTGGTCTTGAGGCCCAGCTCTCTGTCCACTGAGCCACTCAGCTGCGCTGCAACTTCCTTTTACTGAACTACTCAAGGGTTTGCAACTTTCCCAGGGTTGGTTGGTTTCGGTTTTTGGTAGCTAGGAGCCTGACTACATGGCTTCAAGGCTAAATGGCCACAGGTCCCCAGGCTATTTGGCTTGCTGGAGGCTTCATTCATTACGACACTCAAAAAGCCGCCTGCTGATCTGAACCATGGACTTCAGGAGAAGCCTGAGCTTCACAAAGCTTCCTTTGACAAAGGGCACTCCATCAACAAGTGCCTTCTTCTTCTGGGACAAGCACAATGGAGAAGCTGGCCAAATGGCTAATCGGTGCAAGTCCCAGCTGATTCAACGCTTTATGCTGAGCCTCTCTTCCTTCCCTCCGTGGCCATAAAAAGCTCAGCTGAAAACAACCCATAACCCTTCATGAGGAAGCTCTTCAGTGGGTTGATTTCCAAAGCTGCTGCCTGAGGATAGAAGGAAGGACTTCCCCAAAAGGTCCCCAGGGAGGTACCTGAACTAAAGAAAGAGTCCATGCTGTATCCACACCTACTCTTACCCAGCTCTCTTTGTGGTCCCAGGATGGCTCCGATCTGAATAGAGCTCAACAGGTGGAACTGCATAAGGAGGATACCAGCAGAGACCAGCTTGACAATAGGAAAGAACTTCCTTGGGGAGCAAAATTGGAACTGCCACCTCTGGTCATAGAGCCAGACAGGTAGTGGAGAGATTTCTATCATTTCCATTGCTTGAGAGGGATGTCCAATAATAATTCCTTTCTTAGCTTCTATTTTTAATATTAAAGGGATTTCTCAACCCCAGGATGAATATTTTTTTCTTTTAGATGTTAATTATATTGTTTTAAAATGTTAATTCTATTCATCGATGCCAGTCAAGTTATTTCTTTTTTTTAAACCCTTATATATATACTGTATATTATATATATGTATATGTATATGTATGTATG
>NC_077233.1:217614839-217619839 GCF_027887165.1 Monodelphis domestica | reverse complement strand
TAATTCTATTCATCAATGCCAGTCAAGTTATTTCTTTTTTTTAAACCCTTATATATATACTGTATATTATATATATGTATATGTATATGTATGTATGTATATATATATATGTATATGTATATGTATATGTATGTATGTATATATATATATATATATATATATATATATATATATATATATAAAGTGTATTGGCTCCAAGGCAGAAGAGTGGTAAGGGCTAGGCAATGGGGGTCAAGTGACTTGCCCAGGTTCACACAGCTGGGTAGTGGCTGAGGCTGGATTCGAACCTAGGACCTCCCACCTCTAGGCTTGGCTCTCAATCCACTGAGCTACCCAGCCGCCCACCCACCCCCTTAGGATTCTTTACAATATCTAATGATAAATGGTTCTCACGATCAATTTAAGTGTTCATTGAGGAACTTTGTATGGAAATTGAAGTTATGGATCACGAACGAAAGGACATAATCTCAAACTACAACTCTGCTGTGACTCAGTAATAGTCGCCTTTAGATATTCCATTTTCAAAGAGCCATCATGGAAGTGATGAATGAGACACAGTGACTCCAAAAGCAAATGTTGACAGCAGTAATAGAAAGTACAGATTTTTGTTGGCTTGTAGTACTTGCCCAGAGTTAGAAAATGAAGAAAAGTCTGGGGTCAGATTCGAACCTACGACCTCTGGTCTTGAGGCCCAGCTCTCTGTCCACTGAGCCACTCAGCTGCGCTGCAACTTCCTTTTACTGAACTACTCAAGGGTTTGCAACTTTCCCAGGGTTGGTTGGTTTCGGTTTTTGGTAGCTAGGAGCCTGACTACATGGCTTCAAGGCTAAATGGCCACAGGTCCCCAGGCTATTTGGCTTGCTGGAGGCTTCATTCATTACGACACTCAAAAAGCCGCCTGCTGATCTGAACCATGGACTTCAGGAGAAGCCTGAGCTTCACAAAGCTTCCTTTGACAAAGGGCACTCCATCAACAAGTGCCTTCTTCTTCTGGGACAAGCACAATGGAGAAGCTGGCCAAATGGCTAATCGGTGCAAGTCCCAGCTGATTCAACGCTTTATGCTGAGCCTCTCTTCCTTCCCTCCGTGGCCATAAAAAGCTCAGCTGAAAACAACCCATAACCCTTCATGAGGAAGCTCTTCAGTGGGTTGATTTCCAAAGCTGCTGCCTGAGGATAGAAGGAAGGACTTCCCCAAAAGGTCCCCAGGGAGGTACCTGAACTAAAGAAAGAGTCCATGCTGTATCCACACCTACTCTTACCCAGCTCTCTTTGTGGTCCCAGGATGGCTCCGATCTGAATAGAGCTCAACAGGTGGAACTGCATAAGGAGGATACCAGCAGAGACCAGCTTGACAATAGGAAAGAACTTCCTTGGGGAGCAAAATTGGAACTGCCACCTCTGGTCATAGAGCCAGACAGGTAGTGGAGAGATTTCTATCATTTCCATTGCTTGAGAGGGATGTCCAATAATAATTCCTTTCTTAGCTTCTATTTTTAATATTAAAGGGATTTCTCAACCCCAGGATGAATATTTTTTTCTTTTAGATGTTAATTATATTGTTTTAAAATGTTAATTCTATTCATCGATGCCAGTCAAGTTATTTCTTTTTTTTAAACCCTTATATATATACTGTATATTATATATATGTATATGTATATGTATGTATGTATATGTGTATATATATATATATATATATATATATATATATATATATATATATATATATATACACTGTGTATTGGCTCCAAGGCAGAAGAGTGGTAAGGGCTAGGCAATGGGGGTCAAGTGACTTGCCCAGGTTCACACAGCTGGGAAGTGGCTGAGGCTGGATTCGAACCTAGGACCTCCCACCTCTAGGCTTGGCTCTCAATCCACTGAGCTACCCAGCCGCCCTATCCACTGAGCTACCCAGCCGCCCACCCACCCCCTTAGGATTCTTTACAATATCTAATGATAAATGGTTCTCACGATCAATTTAAGTGTTCATTGAGGAACTTTGTATGGAAATTGAAGTTATGGATCACGAACGAAAGGACATAATCTCAAACTACAACTCTGCTGTGACTCAGTAATAGTCGCCTTTAGATATTCCATTTTCAAAGAGCCATCATGGAAGTGATGAATGAGACACAGTGACTCCAAAAGCAAATGTTGACAGCAGTAATAGAAAGTACAGATTTTTGTTGGCTTGTAGTACTTGCCCAGAGTTAGAAAATGAAGAAAAGTCTGGGGTCAGATTCGAACCTACGACCTCTGGTCTTGAGGCCCAGCTCTCTGTCCACTGAGCCACTCAGCTGCGCTGCAACTTCCTTTTACTGAACTACTCAAGGGTTTGCAACTTTCCCAGGGTTGGTTGGTTTCGGTTTTTGGTAGCTAGGAGCCTGACTACATGGCTTCAAGGCTAAATGGCCACAGGTCCCCAGGCTATTTGGCTTGCTGGAGGCTTCATTCATTACGACACTCAAAAAGCCGCCTGCTGATCTGAACCATGGACTTCAGGAGAAGCCTGAGCTTCACAAAGCTTCCTTTGACAAAGGGCACTCCATCAACAAGTGCCTTCTTCTTCTGGGACAAGCACAATGGAGAAGCTGGCCAAATGGCTAATCGGTGCAAGTCCCAGCTGATTCAACGCTTTATGCTGAGCCTCTCTTCCTTCCCTCCGTGGCCATAAAAAGCTCAGCTGAAAACAACCCATAACCCTTCATGAGGAAGCTCTTCAGTGGGTTGATTTCCAAAGCTGCTGCCTGAGGATAGAAGGAAGGACTTCCCCAAAAGGTCCCCAGGGAGGTACCTGAACTAAAGAAAGAGTCCATGCTGTATCCACACCTACTCTTACCCAGCTCTCTTTGTGGTCCCAGGATGGCTCCGATCTGAATACAGCTCAACAGGTGGAACTGCATAAGGAGGATACCAGCAGAGACCAGCTTGACAATAGGAAAGAACTTCCTTGGGGAGCAAAATTGGAACTGCCACCTCTGGTCATAGAGCCAGACAGGTAGTGGAGAGATTTCTATCATTTCCATTGCCTGAGAGGGATGTCCAATAATAATTCCTTTCCTGGCTTCTATTTTTAATATTAAAGGGATTTCTCAACCCCAGGATGAATATTGTTTTCTTTTAGATGTTAATTATATTGTTTTAAAATGTTAATTCTATTCATCAATGCCAGTCAAGTTATTTCTTTTTTTTAAACCCTTATATATATACTGTATATTATATATATGTATATGTATATGTATGTATGTATATATATATATGTATATGTATATGTATATGTATGTATGTATATATATATATATATATATATATATATATATATATATATATATATATATAAAGTGTATTGGCTCCAAGGCAGAAGAGTGGTAAGGGCTAGGCAATGGGGGTCAAGTGACTTGCCCAGGTTCACACAGCTGGGTAGTGGCTGAGGCTGGATTCGAACCTAGGACCTCCCACCTCTAGGCTTGGCTCTCAATCCACTGAGCTACCCAGCCGCCCTATCCACTGAGCTACCCAGCCGCCCACCCACCCCCTTAGGATTCTTTACAATATCTAATGATAAATGGTTCTCACGATCAATTTAAGTGTTCATTGAGGAACTTTGTATGGAAATTGAAGTTATGGATCACGAACGAAAGGACATAATCTCAAACTACAACTCTGCTGTGACTCAGTAATAGTCGCCTTTAGATATTCCATTTTCAAAGAGCCATCATGGAAGTGATGAATGAGACACAGTGACTCCAAAAGCAAATGTTGACAGCAGTAATAGAAAGTACAGATTTTTGTTGGCTTGTAGTACTTGCCCAGAGTTAGAAAATGAAGAAAAGTCTGGGGTCAGATTCGAACCTACGACCTCTGGTCTTGAGGCCCAGCTCTCTGTCCACTGAGCCACTCAGCTGCGCTGCAACTTCCTTTTACTGAACTACTCAAGGGTTTGCAACTTTCCCAGGGTTGGTTGGTTTCGGTTTTTGGTAGCTAGGAGCCTGACTACATGGCTTCAAGGCTAAATGGCCACAGGTCCCCAGGCTATTTGGCTTGCTGGAGGCTTCATTCATTACGACACTCAAAAAGCCGCCTGCTGATCTGAACCATGGACTTCAGGAGAAGCCTGAGCTTCACAAAGCTTCCTTTGACAAAGGGCACTCCATCAACAAGTGCCTTCTTCTTCTGGGACAAGCACAATGGAGAAGCTGGCCAAATGGCTAATCGGTGCAAGTCCCAGCTGATTCAACGCTTTATGCTGAGCCTCTCTTCCTTCCCTCCGTGGCCATAAAAAGCTCAGCTGAAAACAACCCATAACCCTTCATGAGGAAGCTCTTCAGTGGGTTGATTTCCAAAGCTGCTGCCTGAGGATAGAAGGAAGGACTTCCCCAAAAGGTCCCCAGGGAGGTACCTGAACTAAAGAAAGAGTCCATGCTGTATCCACACCTACTCTTACCCAGCTCTCTTTGTGGTCCCAGGATGGCTCCGATCTGAATACAGCTCAACAGGTGGAACTGCATAAGGAGGATACCAGCAGAGACCAGCTTGACAATAGGAAAGAACTTCCTTGGGGAGCAAAATTGGAACTGCCACCTCTGGTCATAGAGCCAGACAGGTAGTGGAGAGATTTCTATCATTTCCATTGCCTGAGAGGGATGTCCAATAATAATTCCTTTCCTGGCTTCTATTTTTAATATTAAAGGGATTTCTCAACCCCAGGATGAATATTGTTTTCTTTTAGATGTTAATTATATTGTTTTAAAATGTTAATTCTATTCATCAATGCCAGTCAAGTTATTTCTTTTTTTTAAACCCTTATATATATACTGTATATTATATATATGTATATGTATATGTATGTATGTATATATATATATGTATATGTATATGTATATGTATGTATGTATATATATATATGTATATATATATATATATATATATATAAAGTGTATTGGCTCCAAGGCAGAAGAGTGGTAAGGGCTAGGCAATGGGGGTCAAGTGACTTGCCCAGGT
>NC_077233.1:217589839-217592339 GCF_027887165.1 Monodelphis domestica | reverse complement strand
AGCCACTCAGCTGCGCTGCAACTTCCTTTTACTGAACTACTCAAGGGTTTGCAACTTTCCCAGGGTTGGTTGGTTTCGGTTTTTGGTAGCTAGGAGCCTGACTACATGGCTTCAAGGCTAAATGGCCACAGGTCCCCAGGCTATTTGGCTTGCTGGAGGCTTCATTCATTACGACACTCAAAAAGCCGCCTGCTGATCTGAACCATGGACTTCAGGAGAAGCCTGAGCTTCACAAAGCTTCCTTTGACAAAGGGCACTCCATCAACAAGTGCCTTCTTCTTCTGGGACAAGCACAATGGAGAAGCTGGCCAAATGGCTAATCGGTGCAAGTCCCAGCTGATTCAACGCTTTATGCTGAGCCTCTCTTCCTTCCCTCCGTGGCCATAAAAAGCTCAGCTGAAAACAACCCATAACCCTTCATGAGGAAGCTCTTCAGTGGGTTGATTTCCAAAGCTGCTGCCTGAGGATAGAAGGAAGGACTTCCCCAAAAGGTCCCCAGGGAGGTACCTGAACTAAAGAAAGAGTCCATGCTGTATCCACACCTACTCTTACCCAGCTCTCTTTGTGGTCCCAGGATGGCTCCGATCTGAATAGAGCTCAACAGGTGGAACTGCATAAGGAGGATACCAGCAGAGACCAGCTTGACAATAGGAAAGAACTTCCTTGGGGAGCAAAATTGGAACTGCCACCTCTGGTCATAGAGCCAGACAGGTAGTGGAGAGATTTCTATCATTTCCATTGCTTGAGAGGGATGTCCAATAATAATTCCTTTCTTAGCTTCTATTTTTAATATTAAAGGGATTTCTCAACCCCAGGATGAATATTTTTTTCTTTTAGATGTTAATTATATTGTTTTAAAATGTTAATTCTATTCATCGATGCCAGTCAAGTTATTTCTTTTTTTTAAACCCTTATATATATACTGTATATTATATATATGTATATGTATATGTATGTATGTATATGTATATATATATATATATATATACACTGTGTATTGGCTCCAAGGCAGAAGAGTGGTAAGGGCTAGGCAATGGGGGTCAAGTGACTTGCCCAGGTTCACACAGCTGGGAAGTGGCTGAGGCTGGATTCGAACCTAGGACCTCCCACCTCTAGGCTTGGCTCTCAATCCACTGAGCTACCCAGCCGCCCTATCCACTGAGCTACCCAGCCGCCCACCCACCCCCTTAGGATTCTTTACAATATCTAATGATAAATGGTTCTCACGATCAATTTAAGTGTTCATTGAGGAACTTTGTATGGAAATTGAAGTTATGGATCACGAACGAAAGGACATAATCTCAAACTACAACTCTGCTGTGACTCAGTAATAGTCGCCTTTAGATATTCCATTTTCAAAGAGCCATCATGGAAGTGATGAATGAGACACAGTGACTCCAAAAGCAAATGTTGACAGCAGTAATAGAAAGTACAGATTTTTGTTGGCTTGTAGTACTTGCCCAGAGTTAGAAAATGAAGAAAAGTCTGGGGTCAGATTCGAACCTACGACCTCTGGTCTTGAGGCCCAGCTCTCTGTCCACTGAGCCACTCAGCTGCGCTGCAACTTCCTTTTACTGAACTACTCAAGGGTTTGCAACTTTCCCAGGGTTGGTTGGTTTCGGTTTTTGGTAGCTAGGAGCCTGACTACATGGCTTCAAGGCTAAATGGCCACAGGTCCCCAGGCTATTTGGCTTGCTGGAGGCTTCATTCATTACGACACTCAAAAAGCCGCCTGCTGATCTGAACCATGGACTTCAGGAGAAGCCTGAGCTTCACAAAGCTTCCTTTGACAAAGGGCACTCCATCAACAAGTGCCTTCTTCTTCTGGGACAAGCACAATGGAGAAGCTGGCCAAATGGCTAATCGGTGCAAGTCCCAGCTGATTCAACGCTTTATGCTGAGCCTCTCTTCCTTCCCTCCGTGGCCATAAAAAGCTCAGCTGAAAACAACCCATAACCCTTCATGAGGAAGCTCTTCAGTGGGTTGATTTCCAAAGCTGCTGCCTGAGGATAGAAGGAAGGACTTCCCCAAAAGGTCCCCAGGGAGGTACCTGAACTAAAGAAAGAGTCCATGCTGTATCCACACCTACTCTTACCCAGCTCTCTTTGTGGTCCCAGGATGGCTCCGATCTGAATACAGCTCAACAGGTGGAACTGCATAAGGAGGATACCAGCAGAGACCAGCTTGACAATAGGAAAGAACTTCCTTGGGGAGCAAAATTGGAACTGCCACCTCTGGTCATAGAGCCAGACAGGTAGTGGAGAGATTTCTATCATTTCCATTGCCTGAGAGGGATGTCCAATAATAATTCCTTTCCTGGCTTCTATTTTTAATATTAAAGGGATTTCTCAACCCCAGGATGAATATTGTTTTCTTTTAGATGTTAATTATATTGTTTTAAAATGTTAATTCTATTCATCGATGCCAGTCAAGTTATTTCTTTTTTTTAAACCCTTATATATATACTGTATATTATATATATGTATATGTATATGTATGT
>NC_077233.1:217582339-217584839 GCF_027887165.1 Monodelphis domestica | reverse complement strand
CTTTGTATGGAAATTGAAGTTATGGATCACGAACGAAAGGACATAATCTCAAACTACAACTCTGCTGTGACTCAGTAATAGTCGCCTTTAGATATTCCATTTTCAAAGAGCCATCATGGAAGTGATGAATGAGACACAGTGACTCCAAAAGCAAATGTTGACAGCAGTAATAGAAAGTACAGATTTTTGTTGGCTTGTAGTACTTGCCCAGAGTTAGAAAATGAAGAAAAGTCTGGGGTCAGATTCGAATCTACGACCTCTGGTCTTGAGGCCCAGCTCTCTGTCCACTGAGCCACTCAGCTGCGCTGCAACTTCCTTTTACTGAACTACTCAAGGGTTTGCAACTTTCCCAGGGTTGGTTGGTTTCGGTTTTTGGTAGCTAGGAGCCTGACTACATGGCTTCAAGGCTAAATGGCCACAGCTCCCCAGGCTATTTGGCTTGCTGGAGGCTTCATTCATTACGACACTCAAAAAGCCGCCTGCTGATCTGAACCATGGACTTCAGGAGAAGCCTGAGCTTCACAAAGCTTCCTTTGACAAAGGGCACTCCATCAACAAGTGCCTTCTTCTTCTGGGACAAGCACAATGGAGAAGCTGGCCAAATGGCTAATCGGTGCAAGTCCCAGCTGATTCAACGCTTTATGCTGAGCCTCTCTTCCTTCCCTCCGTGGCCATAAAAAGCTCAGCTGAAAACAACCCATAACCCTTCATGAGGAAGCTCTTCAGTGGGTTGATTTCCAAAGCTGCTGCCTGAGGATAGAAGGAAGGACTTCCCCAAAAGGTCCCCAGGGAGGTACCTGAACTAAAGAAAGAGTCCATGCTGTATCCACACCTACTCTTACCCAGCTCTCTTTGTGGTCCCAGGATGGCTCCGATCTGAATACAGCTCAACAGGTGGAACTGCATAAGGAGGATACCAGCAGAGACCAGCTTGACAATAGGAAAGAACTTCCTTGGGGAGCAAAATTGGAACTGCCACCTCTGGTCATAGAGCCAGACAGGTAGTGGAGAGATTTCTATCATTTCCATTGCTTGAGAGGGATGTCCAATAATAATTCCTTTCTTAGCTTCTATTTTTAATATTAAAGGGATTTCTCAACCCCAGGATGAATATTTTTTTCTTTTAGATGTTAATTATATTGTTTTAAAATGTTAATTCTATTCATCGATGCCAGTCAAGTTATTTCTTTTTTTTAAACCCTTATATATATACTGTATATTATATATATGTATATGTATATGTATGTATGTATATGTATATATATATATATATATATATATATATATACACTGTGTATTGGCTCCAAGGCAGAAGAGTGGTAAGGGCTAGGCAATGGGGGTCAAGTGACTTGCCCAGGTTCACACAGCTGGGAAGTGGCTGAGGCTGGATTCGAACCTAGGACCTCCCACCTCTAGGCTTGGCTCTCAATCCACTGAGCTACCCAGCCGCCCTATCCACTGAGCTACCCAGCCGCCCACCCACCCCCTTAGGATTCTTTACAATATCTAATGATAAATGGTTCTCACGATCAATTTAAGTGTTCATTGAGGAACTTTGTATGGAAATTGAAGTTATGGATCACGAACGAAAGGACATAATCTCAAACTACAACTCTGCTGTGACTCAGTAATAGTCGCCTTTAGATATTCCATTTTCAAAGAGCCATCATGGAAGTGATGAATGAGACACAGTGACTCCAAAAGCAAATGTTGACAGCAGTAATAGAAAGTACAGATTTTTGTTGGCTTATAGTACTTGCCCAGAGTTAGAAAATGAAGAAAAGTCTGGGGTCAGATTCGAATCTACGACCTCTGGTCTTGAGGCCCAGCTCTCTGTCCACTGAGCCACTCAGCTGCGCTGCAACTTCCTTTTACTGAACTACTCAAGGGTTTGCAACTTTCCCAGGGTTGGTTGGTTTCGGTTTTTGGTAGCTAGGAGCCTGACTACATGGCTTCAAGGCTAAATGGCCACAGGTCCCCAGGCTATTTGGCTTGCTGGAGGCTTCATTCATTACGACACTCAAAAAGCCGCCTGCTGATCTGAACCATGGACTTCAGGAGAAGCCTGAGCTTCACAAAGCTTCCTTTGACAAAGGGCACTCCATCAACAAGTGCCTTCTTCTTCTGGGACAAGCACAATGGAGAAGCTGGCCAAATGGCTAATCGGTGCAAGTCCCAGCTGATTCAACGCTTTATGCTGAGCCTCTCTTCCTTCCCTCCGTGGCCATAAAAAGCTCAGCTGAAAACAACCCATAACCCTTCATGAGGAAGCTCTTCAGTGGGTTGATTTCCAAAGCTGCTGCCTGAGGATAGAAGGAAGGACTTCCCCAAAAGGTCCCCAGGGAGGTACCTGAACTAAAGAAAGAGTCCATGCTGTATCCACACCTACTCTTACCCAGCTCTCTTTGTGGTCCCAGGATGGCTCCGATCTGAATACAGCTCAACAGGTGGAACTGCATAAGGAGGATACCAGCAGAGACCAGCTTGACAATAGGAAAGA
>NC_077233.1:217574839-217577339 GCF_027887165.1 Monodelphis domestica | reverse complement strand
TATATATATGTATATGTATATGTATGTATGTATATGTATATATATATATATATATATATATATATATATATATATATATATATATATATATATACACTGTGTATTGGCTCCAAGGCAGAAGAGTGGTAAGGGCTAGGCAATGGGGGTCAAGTGACTTGCCCAGGTTCACACAGCTGGGTAGTGGCTGAGGCTGGATTCGAACCTAGGACCTCCCACCTCTAGGCTTGGCTCTCAATCCACTGAGCTACCCAGCCGCCCTATCCACTGAGCTACCCAGCCGCCCACCCACCCCCTTAGGATTCTTTACAATATCTAATGATAAATGGTTCTCACGATCAATTTAAGTGTTCATTGAGGAACTTTGTATGGAAATTGAAGTTATGGATCACGAACGAAAGGACATAATCTCAAACTACAACTCTGCTGTGACTCAGTAATAGTCGCCTTTAGATATTCCATTTTCAAAGAGCCATCATGGAAGTGATGAATGAGACACAGTGACTCCAAAAGCAAATGTTGACAGCAGTAATAGAAAGTACAGATTTTTGTTGGCTTGTAGTACTTGCCCAGAGTTAGAAAATGAAGAAAAGTCTGGGGTCAGATTCGAATCTACGACCTCTGGTCTTGAGGCCCAGCTCTCTGTCCACTGAGCCACTCAGCTGCGCTGCAACTTCCTTTTACTGAACTACTCAAGGGTTTGCAACTTTCCCAGGGTTGGTTGGTTTCGGTTTTTGGTAGCTAGGAGCCTGACTACATGGCTTCAAGGCTAAATGGCCACAGGTCCCCAGGCTATTTGGCTTGCTGGAGGCTTCATTCATTACGACACTCAAAAAGCCGCCTGCTGATCTGAACCATGGACTTCAGGAGAAGCCTGAGCTTCACAAAGCTTCCTTTGACAAAGGGCACTCCATCAACAAGTGCCTTCTTCTTCTGGGACAAGCACAATGGAGAAGCTGGCCAAATGGCTAATCGGTGCAAGTCCCAGCTGATTCAACGCTTTATGCTGAGCCTCTCTTCCTTCCCTCCGTGGCCATAAAAAGCTCAGCTGAAAACAACCCATAACCCTTCATGAGGAAGCTCTTCAGTGGGTTGATTTCCAAAGCTGCTGCCTGAGGATAGAAGGAAGGACTTCCCCAAAAGGTCCCCAGGGAGGTACCTGAACTAAAGAAAGAGTCCATGCTGTATCCACACCTACTCTTACCCAGCTCTCTTTGTGGTCCCAGGATGGCTCCGATCTGAATACAGCTCAACAGGTGGAACTGCATAAGGAGGATACCAGCAGAGACCAGCTTGACAATAGGAAAGAACTTCCTTGGGGAGCAAAATTGGAACTGCCACCTCTGGTCATAGAGCCAGACAGGTAGTGGAGAGATTTCTATCATTTCCATTGCTTGAGAGGGATGTCCAATAATAATTCCTTTCTTAGCTTCTATTTTTAATATTAAAGGGATTTCTCAACCCCAGGATGAATATTTTTTTCTTTTAGATGTTAATTATATTGTTTTAAAATGTTAATTCTATTCATCGATGCCAGTCAAGTTATTTCTTTTTTTTAAACCCTTATATATATACTGTATATTATATATATGTATATGTATATGTATGTATGTATATGTATATATATATATATATATATATATATATATATATATATATATATATATATATATATATATATATATATATATATACACTGTGTATTGGCTCCAAGGCAGAAGAGTGGTAAGGGCTAGGCAATGGGGGTCAAGTGACTTGCCCAGGTTCACACAGCTGGGTAGTGGCTGAGGCTGGATTCGAACCTAGGACCTCCCACCTCTAGGCTTGGCTCTCAATCCACTGAGCTACCCAGCCGCCCTATCCACTGAGCTACCCAGCCGCCCACCCACCCCCTTAGGATTCTTTACAATATCTAATGATAAATGGTTCTCACGATCAATTTAAGTGTTCATTGAGGAACTTTGTATGGAAATTGAAGTTATGGATCACGAACGAAAGGACATAATCTCAAACTACAACTCTGCTGTGACTCAGTAATAGTCGCCTTTAGATATTCCATTTTCAAAGAGCCATCATGGAAGTGATGAATGAGACACAGTGACTCCAAAAGCAAATGTTGACAGCAGTAATAGAAAGTACAGATTTTTGTTGGCTTGTAGTACTTGCCCAGAGTTAGAAAATGAAGAAAAGTCTGGGGTCAGATTCGAACCTACGACCTCTGGTCTTGAGGCCCAGCTCTCTGTCCACTGAGCCACTCAGCTGCGCTGCAACTTCCTTTTACTGAACTACTCAAGGGTTTGCAACTTTCCCAGGGTTGGTTGGTTTCGGTTTTTGGTAGCTAGGAGCCTGACTACATGGCTTCAAGGCTAAATGGCCACAGGTCCCCAGGCTATTTGGCTTGCTGGAGGCTTCATTCATTACGACACTCAAAAAGCCGCCTGCTGATCTGAACCATGGACTTCAGGAGAAGCCTGAGCTTCACAAAGCTTCCTTTGACAAAGGG
>NC_077233.1:217562339-217572339 GCF_027887165.1 Monodelphis domestica | reverse complement strand
ACCCAGCCGCCCACCCACCCCCTTAGGATTCTTTACAATATCTAATGATAAATGGTTCTCACGATCAATTTAAGTGTTCATTGAGGAACTTTGTATGGAAATTGAAGTTATGGATCACGAACGAAAGGACATAATCTCAAACTACAACTCTGCTGTGACTCAGTAATAGTCGCCTTTAGATATTCCATTTTCAAAGAGCCATCATGGAAGTGATGAATGAGACACAGTGACTCCAAAAGCAAATGTTGACAGCAGTAATAGAAAGTACAGATTTTTGTTGGCTTGTAGTACTTGCCCAGAGTTAGAAAATGAAGAAAAGTCTGGGGTCAGATTCGAACCTACGACCTCTGGTCTTGAGGCCCAGCTCTCTGTCCACTGAGCCACTCAGCTGCGCTGCAACTTCCTTTTACTGAACTACTCAAGGGTTTGCAACTTTCCCAGGGTTGGTTGGTTTCGGTTTTTGGTAGCTAGGAGCCTGACTACATGGCTTCAAGGCTAAATGGCCACAGGTCCCCAGGCTATTTGGCTTGCTGGAGGCTTCATTCATTACGACACTCAAAAAGCCGCCTGCTGATCTGAACCATGGACTTCAGGAGAAGCCTGAGCTTCACAAAGCTTCCTTTGACAAAGGGCACTCCATCAACAAGTGCCTTCTTCTTCTGGGACAAGCACAATGGAGAAGCTGGCCAAATGGCTAATCGGTGCAAGTCCCAGCTGATTCAACGCTTTATGCTGAGCCTCTCTTCCTTCCCTCCGTGGCCATAAAAAGCTCAGCTGAAAACAACCCATAACCCTTCATGAGGAAGCTCTTCAGTGGGTTGATTTCCAAAGCTGCTGCCTGAGGATAGAAGGAAGGACTTCCCCAAAAGGTCCCCAGGGAGGTACCTGAACTAAAGAAAGAGTCCATGCTGTATCCACACCTACTCTTACCCAGCTCTCTTTGTGGTCCCAGGATGGCTCCGATCTGAATAGAGCTCAACAGGTGGAACTGCATAAGGAGGATACCAGCAGAGACCAGCTTGACAATAGGAAAGAACTTCCTTGGGGAGCAAAATTGGAACTGCCACCTCTGGTCATAGAGCCAGACAGGTAGTGGAGAGATTTCTAGCATTTCCATTGCCTGAGAGGGATGTCCAATAATAATTCCTTTCCTGGCTTCTATTTTTAATATTAAAGGGATTTCTCAACCCCAGGATGAATATTTTTTTCTTTTAGATGTTAATTATATTGTTTTAAAATGTTAATTCTATTCATCGATGCCAGTCAAGTTATTTCTTTTTTTTAAACCCTTATATATATACTGTATATTATATATATGTATATGTATATGTATGTATGTATATGTATATATATATATATATATATATATATATATATATATATATATATATATATATATATATATATATATATACACTGTGTATTGGCTCCAAGGCAGAAGAGTGGTAAGGGCTAGGCAATGGGGGTCAAGTGACTTGCCCAGGTTCACACAGCTGGGAAGTGGCTGAGGCTGGATTCGAACCTAGGACCTCCCACCTCTAGGCTTGGCTCTCAATCCACTGAGCTACCCAGCCGCCCTATCCACTGAGCTACCCAGCCGCCCACCCACCCCCTTAGGATTCTTTACAATATCTAATGATAAATGGTTCTCACGATCAATTTAAGTGTTCATTGAGGAACTTTGTATGGAAATTGAAGTTATGGATCACGAACGAAAGGACATAATCTCAAACTACAACTCTGCTGTGACTCAGTAATAGTCGCCTTTAGATATTCCATTTTCAAAGAGCCATCATGGAAGTGATGAATGAGACACAGTGACTCCAAAAGCAAATGTTGACAGCAGTAATAGAAAGTACAGATTTTTGTTGGCTTGTAGTACTTGCCCAGAGTTAGAAAATGAAGAAAAGTCTGGGGTCAGATTCGAACCTACGACCTCTGGTCTTGAGGCCCAGCTCTCTGTCCACTGAGCCACTCAGCTGCGCTGCAACTTCCTTTTACTGAACTACTCAAGGGTTTGCAACTTTCCCAGGGTTGGTTGGTTTCGGTTTTTGGTAGCTAGGAGCCTGACTACATGGCTTCAAGGCTAAATGGCCACAGGTCCCCAGGCTATTTGGCTTGCTGGAGGCTTCATTCATTACGACACTCAAAAAGCCGCCTGCTGATCTGAACCATGGACTTCAGGAGAAGCCTGAGCTTCACAAAGCTTCCTTTGACAAAGGGCACTCCATCAACAAGTGCCTTCTTCTTCTGGGACAAGCACAATGGAGAAGCTGGCCAAATGGCTAATCGGTGCAAGTCCCAGCTGATTCAACGCTTTATGCTGAGCCTCTCTTCCTTCCCTCCGTGGCCATAAAAAGCTCAGCTGAAAACAACCCATAACCCTTCATGAGGAAGCTCTTCAGTGGGTTGATTTCCAAAGCTGCTGCCTGAGGATAGAAGGAAGGACTTCCCCAAAAGGTCCCCAGGGAGGTACCTGAACTAAAGAAAGAGTCCATGCTGTATCCACACCTACTCTTACCCAGCTCTCTTTGTGGTCCCAGGATGGCTCCGATCTGAATAGAGCTCAACAGGTGGAACTGCATAAGGAGGATACCAGCAGAGACCAGCTTGACAATAGGAAAGAACTTCCTTGGGGAGCAAAATTGGAACTGCCACCTCTGGTCATAGAGCCAGACAGGTAGTGGAGAGATTTCTATCATTTCCATTGCTTGAGAGGGATGTCCAATAATAATTCCTTTCTTAGCTTCTATTTTTAATATTAAAGGGATTTCTCAACCCCAGGATGAATATTTTTTTCTTTTAGATGTTAATTATATTGTTTTAAAATGTTAATTCTATTCATCGATGCCAGTCAAGTTATTTCTTTTTTTTAAACCCTTATATATATACTGTATATTATATATATGTATATGTATATGTATGTATGTATATGTATATATATATATATATATATATATATATATATATATATATACACTGTGTATTGGCTCCAAGGCAGAAGAGTGGTAAGGGCTAGGCAATGGGGGTCAAGTGACTTGCCCAGGTTCACACAGCTGGGAAGTGGCTGAGGCTGGATTCGAACCTAGGACCTCCCACCTCTAGGCTTGGCTCTCAATCCACTGAGCTACCCAGCCGCCCTATCCACTGAGCTACCCAGCCGCCCACCCACCCCCTTAGGATTCTTTACAATATCTAATGATAAATGGTTCTCACGATCAATTTAAGTGTTCATTGAGGAACTTTGTATGGAAATTGAAGTTATGGATCACGAACGAAAGGACATAATCTCAAACTACAACTCTGCTGTGACTCAGTAATAGTCGCCTTTAGATATTCCATTTTCAAAGAGCCATCATGGAAGTGATGAATGAGACACAGTGACTCCAAAAGCAAATGTTGACAGCAGTAATAGAAAGTACAGATTTTTGTTGGCTTGTAGTACTTGCCCAGAGTTAGAAAATGAAGAAAAGTCTGGGGTCAGATTCGAACCTACGACCTCTGGTCTTGAGGCCCAGCTCTCTGTCCACTGAGCCACTCAGCTGCGCTGCAACTTCCTTTTACTGAACTACTCAAGGGTTTGCAACTTTCCCAGGGTTGGTTGGTTTCGGTTTTTGGTAGCTAGGAGCCTGACTACATGGCTTCAAGGCTAAATGGCCACAGGTCCCCAGGCTATTTGGCTTGCTGGAGGCTTCATTCATTACGACACTCAAAAAGCCGCCTGCTGATCTGAACCATGGACTTCAGGAGAAGCCTGAGCTTCACAAAGCTTCCTTTGACAAAGGGCACTCCATCAACAAGTGCCTTCTTCTTCTGGGACAAGCACAATGGAGAAGCTGGCCAAATGGCTAATCGGTGCAAGTCCCAGCTGATTCAACGCTTTATGCGGAGCCTCTCTTCCTTCCCTCCGTGGCCATAAAAAGCTCAGCTGAAAACAACCCATAACCCTTCATGAGGAAGCTCTTCAGTGGGTTGATTTCCAAAGCTGCTGCCTGAGGATAGAAGGAAGGACTTCCCCAAAAGGTCCCCAGGGAGGTACCTGAACTAAAGAAAGAGTCCATGCTGTATCCACACCTACTCTTACCCAGCTCTCTTTGTGGTCCCAGGATGGCTCCGATCTGAATACAGCTCAACAGGTGGAACTGCATAAGGAGGATACCAGCAGAGACCAGCTTGACAATAGGAAAGAACTTCCTTGGGGAGCAAAATTGGAACTGCCACCTCTGGTCATAGAGCCAGACAGGTAGTGGAGAGATTTCTATCATTTCCATTGCCTGAGAGGGATGTCCAATAATAATTCCTTTCCTGGCTTCTATTTTTAATATTAAAGGGATTTCTCAACCCCAGGATGAATATTTTTTTCTTTTAGATGTTAATTATATTGTTTTAAAATGTTAATTCTATTCATCAATGCCAGTCAAGTTATTTCTTTTTTTTAAACCCTTATATATATACTGTATATTATATATATGTATATTATATATATGTATTTGTATATGTATGTATGTATATATATATATATATATATATATATAAAGTGTATTGGCTCCAAGGCAGAAGAGTGGTAAGGGCTAGTCAATGGGGGTCAAGTGACTTGCCCAGGTTCACACAGCTGGGTAGTGGCTGAGGCTGGATTCGAACCTAGGACCTCCCACCTCTAGGCTTGGCTCTCAATCCACTGAGCTACCCAGCCGCCCTATCCACTGAGCTACCCAGCCGCCCACCCACCCCCTTAGGATTCTTTACAATATCTAATGATAAATGGTTCTCACGATCAATTTAAGTGTTCATTGAGGAACTTTGTATGGAAATTGAAGTTATGGATCACGAACGAAAGGACATAATCTCAAACTACAACTCTGCTGTGACTCAGTAATAGTCGCCTTTAGATATTCCATTTTCAAAGAGCCATCATGGAAGTGATGAATGAGACACAGTGACTCCAAAAGCAAATGTTGACAGCAGTAATAGAAAGTACAGATTTTTGTTGGCTTGTAGTACTTGCCCAGAGTTAGAAAATGAAGAAAAGTCTGGGGTCAGATTCGAACCTACGACCTCTGGTCTTGAGGCCCAGCTCTCTGTCCACTGAGCCACTCAGCTGCGCTGCAACTTCCTTTTACTGAACTACTCAAGGGTTTGCAACTTTCCCAGGGTTGGTTGGTTTCGGTTTTTGGTAGCTAGGAGCCTGACTACATGGCTTCAAGGCTAAATGGCCACAGGTCCCCAGGCTATTTGGCTTGCTGGAGGCTTCATTCATTACGACACTCAAAAAGCCGCCTGCTGATCTGAACCATGGACTTCAGGAGAAGCCTGAGCTTCACAAAGCTTCCTTTGACAAAGGGCACTCCATCAACAAGTGCCTTCTTCTTCTGGGACAAGCACAATGGAGAAGCTGGCCAAATGGCTAATCGGTGCAAGTCCCAGCTGATTCAACGCTTTATGCTGAGCCTCTCTTCCTTCCCTCCGTGGCCATAAAAAGCTCAGCTGAAAACAACCCATAACCCTTCATGAGGAAGCTCTTCAGTGGGTTGATTTCCAAAGCTGCTGCCTGAGGATAGAAGGAAGGACTTCCCCAAAAGGTCCCCAGGGAGGTACCTGAACTAAAGAAAGAGTCCATGCTGTATCCACACCTACTCTTACCCAGCTCTCTTTGTGGTCCCAGGATGGCTCCGATCTGAATAGAGCTCAACAGGTGGAACTGCATAAGGAGGATACCAGCAGAGACCAGCTTGACAATAGGAAAGAACTTCCTTGGGGAGCAAAATTGGAACTGCCACCTCTGGTCATAGAGCCAGACAGGTAGTGGAGAGATTTCTAGCATTTCCATTGCCTGAGAGGGATGTCCAATAATAATTCCTTTCCTGGCTTCTATTTTTAATATTAAAGGGATTTCTCAACCCCAGGATGAATATTTTTTTCTTTTAGATGTTAATTATATTGTTTTAAAATGTTAATTCTATTCATCGATGCCAGTCAAGTTATTTCTTTTTTTTAAACCCTTATATATATACTGTATATTATATATATGTATATGTATATGTATGTATGTATGTATATATATATATATATATATATATATATATATATATATATATATATATATATATATATATATATATATATATATATATATATAAAGTGTATTGGCTCCA
The DNA here is from genome assembly GCF_027887165.1 of Monodelphis domestica. Lineage (NCBI taxonomy): Eukaryota > Metazoa > Chordata > Mammalia > Didelphimorphia > Didelphidae > Monodelphis > Monodelphis domestica. Next base: position 217,566,187 of record NC_077233.1, on the reverse strand, counting down.
AGGCAGAAGAGTGGTAAGGGCTAGGCAATGGGGGTCAAGTGACTTGCCCAGGTTCACACAGCTGGGTAGTGGCTGAGGCTGGATTCGAACCTAGGACCTCCCACCTCTAGGCTTGGCTCTCAATCCACTGAGCTACCCAGCCGCCCTATCCACTGAGCTACCCAGCCGCCCACCCACCCCCTTAGGATTCTTTACAATATCTAATGATAAATGGTTCTCACGATCAATTTAAGTGTTCATTGAGGAACTTTGTATGGAAATTGAAGTTATGGATCACGAACGAAAGGACATAATCTCAAACTACAACTCTGCTGTGACTCAGTAATAGTCGCCTTTAGATATTCCATTTTCAAAGAGCCATCATGGAAGTGATGAATGAGACACAGTGACTCCAAAAGCAAATGTTGACAGCAGTAATAGAAAGTACAGATTTTTGTTGGCTTGTAGTACTTGCCCAGAGTTAGAAAATGAAGAAAAGTCTGGGGTCAGATTCGAACCTACGACCTCTGGTCTTGAGGCCCAGCTCTCTGTCCACTGAGCCACTCAGCTGCGCTGCAACTTCCTTTTACTGAACTACTCAAGGGTTTGCAACTTTCCCAGGGTTGGTTGGTTTCGGTTTTTGGTAGCTAGGAGCCTGACTACATGGCTTCAAGGCTAAATGGCCACAGGTCCCCAGGCTATTTGGCTTGCTGGAGGCTTCATTCATTACGACACTCAAAAAGCCGCCTGCTGATCTGAACCATGGACTTCAGGAGAAGCCTGAGCTTCACAAAGCTTCCTTTGACAAAGGGCACTCCATCAACAAGTGCCTTCTTCTTCTGGGACAAGCACAATGGAGAAGCTGGCCAAATGGCTAATCGGTGCAAGTCCCAGCTGATTCAACGCTTTATGCTGAGCCTCTCTTCCTTCCCTCCGTGGCCATAAAAAGCTCAGCTGAAAACAACCCATAACCCTTCATGAGGAAGCTCTTCAGTGGGTTGATTTCCAAAGCTGCTGCCTGAGGATAGAAGGAAGGACTTCCCCAAAAGGTCCCCAGGGAGGTACCTGAACTAAAGAAAGAGTCCATGCTGTATCCACACCTACTCTTACCCAGCTCTCTTTGTGGTCCCAGGATGGCTCCGATCTGAATAGAGCTCAACAGGTGGAACTGCATAAGGAGGATACCAGCAGAGACCAGCTTGACAATAGGAAAGAACTTCCTTGGGGAGCAAAATTGGAACTGCCACCTCTGGTCATAGAGCCAGACAGGTAGTGGAGAGATTTCTAGCATTTCCATTGCCTGAGAGGGATGTCCAATAATAATTCCTTTCCTGGCTTCTATTTTTAATATTAAAGGGATTTCTCAACCCCAGGATGAATATTTTTTTCTTTTAGATGTTAATTATATTGTTTTAAAATGTTAATTCTATTCATCGATGCCAGTCAAGTTATTTCTTTTTTTTAAACCCTTATATATATACTGTATATTATATATATGTATATGTATATGTATTTATGTATGTATATATATATATATATATATATATATATATATATATATATATATATATATATATATATATAAAGTGTATTGGCTCCAAGGCAGAAGAGTGGTAAGGGCTAGGCAATGGGGGTCAAGTGACTTGCCCAGGTTCACACAGCTGGGTAGTGGCTGAGGCTGGATTCGAACCTAGGACCTCCCACCTCTAGGCTTGGCTCTCAATCCACTGAGCTACCCAGCCGCCCTATCCACTGAGCTACCCAGCCGCCCACCCACCCCCTTAGGATTCTTTACAATATCTAATGATAAATGGTTCTCACGATCAATTTAAGTGTTCATTGAGGAACTTTGTATGGAAATTGAAGTTATGGATCACGAACGAAAGGACATAATCTCAAACTACAACTCTGCTGTGACTCAGTAATAGTCGCCTTTAGATATTCCATTTTCAAAGAGCCATCATGGAAGTGATGAATGAGACACAGTGACTCCAAAAGCAAATGTTGACAGCAGTAATAGAAAGTACAGATTTTTGTTGGCTTGTAGTACTTGCCCAGAGTTAGAAAATGAAGAAAAGTCTGGGGTCAGATTCGAACCTACGACCTCTGGTCTTGAGGCCCAGCTCTCTGTCCACTGAGCCACTCAGCTGCGCTGCAACTTCCTTTTACTGAACTACTCAAGGGTTTGCAACTTTCCCAGGGTTGGTTGGTTTCGGTTTTTGGTAGCTAGGAGCCTGACTACATGGCTTCAAGGCTAAATGGCCACAGGTCCCCAGGCTATTTGGCTTGCTGGAGGCTTCATTCATTACGACACTCAAAAAGCCGCCTGATGATCTGAACCATGGACTTCAGGAGAAGCCTGAGCTTCACAAAGCTTCCTTTGACAAAGGGCACTCCATCAACAAGTGCCTTCTTCTTCTGGGACAAGCACAATGGAGAAGCTGGCCAAATGGCTAATCGGTGCAAGTCCCAGCTGATTCAACCCTTTATGCTGAGCCTCTCTTCCTTCCCTCCGTGGCCATAAAAAGCTCAGCTGAAAACAACCCATAACCCTTCATGAGGAAGCTCTTCAGTGGGTTGATTTCCAAAGCTGCTGCCTGAGGATAGAAGGAAGGACTTCCCCAAAAGGTCCCCAGGGAGGTACCTGAACTAAAGAAAGAGTCCATGCTGTATCCACACCTACTCTTACCCAGCTCTCTTTGTGGTCCCAGGATGGCTCCGATCTGAATAGAGCTCAACAGGTGGAACTGCATAAGGAGGATACCAGCAGAGACCAGCTTGACAATAGGAAAGAACTTCCTTGGGGAGCAAAATTGGAACTGCCACCTCTGGTCATAGAGCCAGACAGGTAGTGGAGAGATTTCTAGCATTTCCATTGCCTGAGAGGGATGTCCAATAATAATTCCTTTCCTGGCTTCTATTTTTAATATTAAAGGGATTTCTCAACCCCAGGATGAATATTTTTTTCTTTTAGATGTTAATTATATTGTTTTAAAATGTTAATTCTATTCATCGATGCCAGTCAAGTTATTTCTTTTTTTTAAACCCTTATATATATACTGTATATTATATATATGTATATGTATATGTATGTATGTATATATATATATATATATATATATATATAAAGTGTATTGGCTCCAAGGCAGAAGAGTGGTAAGGGCTAGGCAATGGGGGTCAAGTGACTTGCCCAGGTTCACACAGCTGGGAAGTGGCTGAGGCTGGATTCGAACCTAGGACCTCCCACCTCTAGGCTTGGCTCTCAATCCACTGAGCTACCCAGCCGCCCTATCCACTGAGCTACCCAGCCGCCCACCCACCCCCTTAGGATTCTTTACAATATCTAATGATAAATGGTTCTCACGATCAATTTAAGTGTTCATTGAGGAACTTTGTATGGAAATTGAAGTTATGGATCACGAACGAAAGGACATAATCTCAAACTACAACTCTGCTGTGACTCAGTAATAGTCGCCTTTAGATATTCCATTTTCAAAGAGCCATCATGGAAGTGATGAATGAGACACAGTGACTCCAAAAGCAAATGTTGACAGCAGTAATAGAAAGTACAGATTTTTGTTGGCTTGTAGTACTTGCCCAGAGTTAGAAAATGAAGAAAAGTCTGGGGTCAGATTCGAACCTACGACCTCTGGTCTTGAGGCCCAGCTCTCTGTCCACTGAGCCACTCAGCTGCGCTGCAACTTCCTTTTACTGAACTACTCAAGGGTTTGCAACTTTCCCAGGGTTGGTTGGTTTCGGTTTTTGGTAGCTAGGAGCCTGACTACATGGCTTCAAGGCTAAATGGCCACAGGTCCCCAGGCTATTTGGCTTGCTGGAGGCTTCATTCATTACGACACTCAAAAAGCCGC
>NC_077233.1:217549839-217554839 GCF_027887165.1 Monodelphis domestica | reverse complement strand
GCCATCATGGAAGTGATGAATGAGACACAGTGACTCCAAAAGCAAATGTTGACCGCAGTAATAGAAAGTACAGATTTTTGTTGGCTTGTAGTACTTGCCCAGAGTTAGAAAATGAAGAAAAGTCTGGGGTCAGATTCGAACCTACGACCTCTGGTCTTGAGGCCCAGCTCTCTGTCCACTGAGCCACTCAGCTGCGCTGCAACTTCCTTTTACTGAACTACTCAAGGGTTTGCAACTTTCCCAGGGTTGGTTGGTTTCGGTTTTTGGTAGCTAGGAGCCTGACTACATGGCTTCAAGGCTAAATGGCCACAGCTCCCCAGGCTATTTGGCTTGCTGGAGGCTTCATTCATTACGACACTCAAAAAGCCGCCTGCTGATCTGAACCATGGACTTCAGGAGAAGCCTGAGCTTCACAAAGCTTCCTTTGACAAAGGGCACTCCATCAACAAGTGCCTTCTTCTTCTGGGACAAGCACAATGGAGAAGCTGGCCAAATGGCTAATCGGTGCAAGTCCCAGCTGATTCAACGCTTTATGCGGAGCCTCTCTTCCTTCCCTCCGTGGCCATAAAAAGCTCAGCTGAAAACAACCCATAACCCTTCATGAGGAAGCTCTTCAGTGGGTTGATTTCCAAAGCTGCTGCCTGAGGATAGAAGGAAGGACTTCCCCAAAAGGTCCCCAGGGAGGTACCTGAACTAAAGAAAGAGTCCATGCTGTATCCACACCTACTCTTACCCAGCTCTCTTTGTGGTCCCAGGATGGCTCCGATCTGAATACAGCTCAACAGGTGGAACTGCATAAGGAGGATACCAGCAGAGACCAGCTTGACAATAGGAAAGAACTTCCTTGGGGAGCAAAATTGGAACTGCCACCTCTGGTCATAGAGCCAGACAGGTAGTGGAGAGATTTCTATCATTTCCATTGCCTGAGAGGGATGTCCAATAATAATTCCTTTCCTGGCTTCTATTTTTAATATTAAAGGGATTTCTCAACCCCAGGATGAATATTTTTTTCTTTTAGATGTTAATTATATTGTTTTAAAATGTTAATTCTATTCATCAATGCCAGTCAAGTTATTTCTTTTTTTTAAACCCTTATATATATACTGTATATTATATATATGTATATTATATATATGTATTTGTATATGTATGTATGTATATATATATATATATATATATATATATATATATATAAAGTGTATTGGCTCCAAGGCAGAAGAGTGGTAAGGGCTAGTCAATGGGGGTCAAGTGACTTGCCCAGGTTCACACAGCTGGGTAGTGGCTGAGGCTGGATTCGAACCTAGGACCTCCCACCTCTAGGCTTGGCTCTCAATCCACTGAGCTACCCAGCCGCCCTATCCACTGAGCTACCCAGCCGCCCACCCACCCCCTTAGGATTCTTTACAATATCTAATGATAAATGGTTCTCACGATCAATTTAAGTGTTCATTGAGGAACTTTGTATGGAAATTGAAGTTATGGATCACGAACGAAAGGACATAATCTCAAACTACAACTCTGCTGTGACTCAGTAATAGTCGCCTTTAGATATTCCATTTTCAAAGAGCCATCATGGAAGTGATGAATGAGACACAGTGACTCCAAAAGCAAATGTTGACAGCAGTAATAGAAAGTACAGATTTTTGTTGGCTTGTAGTACTTGCCCAGAGTTAGAAAATGAAGAAAAGTCTGGGGTCAGATTCGAACCTACGACCTCTGGTCTTGAGGCCCAGCTCTCTGTCCACTGAGCCACTCAGCTGCGCTGCAACTTCCTTTTACTGAACTACTCAAGGGTTTGCAACTTTCCCAGGGTTGGTTGGTTTCGGTTTTTGGTAGCTAGGAGCCTGACTACATGGCTTCAAGGCTAAATGGCCACAGGTCCCCAGGCTATTTGGCTTGCTGGAGGCTTCATTCATTACGACACTCAAAAAGCCGCCTGCTGATCTGAACCATGGACTTCAGGAGAAGCCTGAGCTTCACAAAGCTTCCTTTGACAAAGGGCACTCCATCAACAAGTGCCTTCTTCTTCTGGGACAAGCACAATGGAGAAGCTGGCCAAATGGCTAATCGGTGCAAGTCCCAGCTGATTCAACGCTTTATGCTGAGCCTCTCTTCCTTCCCTCCGTGGCCATAAAAAGCTCAGCTGAAAACAACCCATAACCCTTCATGAGGAAGCTCTTCAGTGGGTTGATTTCCAAAGCTGCTGCCTGAGGATAGAAGGAAGGACTTCCCCAAAAGGTCCCCAGGGAGGTACCTGAACTAAAGAAAGAGTCCATGCTGTATCCACACCTACTCTTACCCAGCTCTCTTTGTGGTCCCAGGATGGCTCCGATCTGAATAGAGCTCAACAGGTGGAACTGCATAAGGAGGATACCAGCAGAGACCAGCTTGACAATAGGAAAGAACTTCCTTGGGGAGCAAAATTGGAACTGCCACCTCTGGTCATAGAGCCAGACAGGTAGTGGAGAGATTTCTAGCATTTCCATTGCCTGAGAGGGATGTCCAATAATAATTCCTTTCCTGGCTTCTATTTTTAATATTAAAGGGATTTCTCAACCCCAGGATGAATATTTTTTTCTTTTAGATGTTAATTATATTGTTTTAAAATGTTAATTCTATTCATCGATGCCAGTCAAGTTATTTCTTTTTTTTAAACCCTTATATATATACTGTATATTATATATATGTATATGTATATGTATGTATGTATGTATATATATATATATATATATATATATATATATATATATATATATATATATATATATATATATATAAAGTGTATTGGCTCCAAGGCAGAAGAGTGGTAAGGGCTAGGCAATGGGGGTCAAGTGACTTGCCCAGGTTCACACAGCTGGGTAGTGGCTGAGGCTGGATTCGAACCTAGGACCTCCCACCTCTAGGCTTGGCTCTCAATCCACTGAGCTACCCAGCCGCCCTATCCACTGAGCTACCCAGCCGCCCACCCACCCCCTTAGGATTCTTTACAATATCTAATGATAAATGGTTCTCACGATCAATTTAAGTGTTCATTGAGGAACTTTGTATGGAAATTGAAGTTATGGATCACGAACGAAAGGACATAATCTCAAACTACAACTCTGCTGTGACTCAGTAATAGTCGCCTTTAGATATTCCATTTTCAAAGAGCCATCATGGAAGTGATGAATGAGACACAGTGACTCCAAAAGCAAATGTTGACAGCAGTAATAGAAAGTACAGATTTTTGTTGGCTTGTAGTACTTGCCCAGAGTTAGAAAATGAAGAAAAGTCTGGGGTCAGATTCGAACCTACGACCTCTGGTCTTGAGGCCCAGCTCTCTGTCCACTGAGCCACTCAGCTGCGCTGCAACTTCCTTTTACTGAACTACTCAAGGGTTTGCAACTTTCCCAGGGTTGGTTGGTTTCGGTTTTTGGTAGCTAGGAGCCTGACTACATGGCTTCAAGGCTAAATGGCCACAGGTCCCCAGGCTATTTGGCTTGCTGGAGGCTTCATTCATTACGACACTCAAAAAGCCGCCTGATGATCTGAACCATGGACTTCAGGAGAAGCCTGAGCTTCACAAAGCTTCCTTTGACAAAGGGCACTCCATCAACAAGTGCCTTCTTCTTCTGGGACAAGCACAATGGAGAAGCTGGCCAAATGGCTAATCGGTGCAAGTCCCAGCTGATTCAACCCTTTATGCTGAGCCTCTCTTCCTTCCCTCCGTGGCCATAAAAAGCTCAGCTGAAAACAACCCATAACCCTTCATGAGGAAGCTCTTCAGTGGGTTGATTTCCAAAGCTGCTGCCTGAGGATAGAAGGAAGGACTTCCCCAAAAGGTCCCCAGGGAGGTACCTGAACTAAAGAAAGAGTCCATGCTGTATCCACACCTACTCTTACCCAGCTCTCTTTGTGGTCCCAGGATGGCTCCGATCTGAATAGAGCTCAACAGGTGGAACTGCATAAGGAGGATACCAGCAGAGACCAGCTTGACAATAGGAAAGAACTTCCTTGGGGAGCAAAATTGGAACTGCCACCTCTGGTCATAGAGCCAGACAGGTAGTGGAGAGATTTCTATCATTTCCATTGCCTGAGAGGGATGTCCAATAATAATTCCTTTCCTGGCTTCTATTTTTAATATTAAAGGGATTTCTCAACCCCAGGATGAATATTTTTTTCTTTTAGATGTTAATTATATTGTTTTAAAATGTTAATTCTATTCATCGATGCCAGTCAAGTTATTTCTTTTTTTTAAACCCTTATATATATACTGTATATTATATATATGTATATGTATATGTATGTATGTATATATATATATATATATATAAAGTGTATTGGCTCCAAGGCAGAAGAGTGGTAAGGGCTAGCCAATGGGGGTCAAGTGACTTGCCCAGGTTCACACAGCTGGGAAGTGGCTGAGGCTGGATTCGAACCTAGGACCTCCCACCTCTAGGCTTGGCTCTCAATCCACTGAGCTACCCAGCCGCCCTATCCACTGAGCTACCCAGCCGCCCACCCACCCCCTTAGGATTCTTTACAATATCTAATGATAAATGGTTCTCACGATCAATTTAAGTGTTCATTGAGGAACTTTGTATGGAAATTGAAGTTATGGATCATGAACGAAAGGACATAATCTCAAACTACAACTCTGCTGTGACTCAGTAATAGTCGCCTTTAGATATTCCATTTTCAAAGAGCCATCATGGAAGTGATGAATGAGACACAGTGACTCCAAAAGCAAATGTTGACCGCAGTAATAGAAAGTACAGATTTTTGTTGGCTTGTAGTACTTGCCCAGAGTTAGAAAATGAAGAAAAGTCTGGGGTCAGATTCGAACCTACGACCTCTGGTCTTGAGGCCCAGCTCTCTGTCCACTGAGCCACTCAGCTGCGCTGCAACTTCCTTTTACTGAACTACTCAAGGGTTTGCAACTTTCCCAGGGTTGGTTGGTTTCGGTTTTTGGTAGCTAGGAGCCTGACTACATGGCTTCAAGGCTAAATGGCCACAGGTCC
>NC_077233.1:217532339-217537339 GCF_027887165.1 Monodelphis domestica | reverse complement strand
GGTTTGCAACTTTCCCAGGGTTGGTTGGTTTCGGTTTTTGGTAGCTAGGAGCCTGACTACATGGCTTCAAGGCTAAATGGCCACAGCTCCCCAGGCTATTTGGCTTGCTGGAGGCTTCATTCATTACGACACTCAAAAAGCCGCCTGCTGATCTGAACCATGGACTTCAGGAGAAGCCTGAGCTTCACAAAGCTTCCTTTGACAAAGGGCACTCCATCAACAAGTGCCTTCTTCTTCTGGGACAAGCACAATGGAGAAGCTGGCCAAATGGCTAATCGGTGCAAGTCCCAGCTGATTCAACGCTTTATGCTGAGCCTCTCTTCCTTCCCTCCGTGGCCATAAAAAGCTCAGCTGAAAACAACCCATAACCCTTCATGAGGAAGCTCTTCAGTGGGTTGATTTCCAAAGCTGCTGCCTGAGGATAGAAGGAAGGACTTCCCCAAAAGGTCCCCAGGGAGGTACCTGAACTAAAGAAAGAGTCCATGCTGTATCCACACCTACTCTTACCCAGCTCTCTTTGTGGTCCCAGGATGGCTCCGATCTGAATACAGCTCAACAGGTGGAACTGCATAAGGAGGATACCAGCAGAGACCAGCTTGACAATAGGAAAGAACTTCCTTGGGGAGCAAAATTGGAACTGCCACCTCTGGTCATAGAGCCAGACAGGTAGTGGAGAGATTTCTATCATTTCCATTGCCTGAGAGGGATGTCCAATAATAATTCCTTTCCTGGCTTCTATTTTTAATATTAAAGGGATTTCTCAACCCCAGGATGAATATTTTTTTCTTTTAGATGTTAATTATATTGTTTTAAAATGTTAATTCTATTCATCAATGCCAGTCAAGTTATTTCTTTTTTTTAAACCCTTATATATATACTGTATATTATATATATGTATATTATATATATGTATTTGTATATGTATGTATGTATATATATATATATATATATATATATATATATATATATATATATATAAAGTGTATTGGCTCCAAGGCAGAAGAGTGGTAAGGGCTAGTCAATGGGGGTCAAGTGACTTGCCCAGGTTCACACAGCTGGGTAGTGGCTGAGGCTGGATTCGAACCTAGGACCTCCCACCTCTAGGCTTGGCTCTCAATCCACTGAGCTACCCAGCCGCCCTATCCACTGAGCTACCCAGCCGCCCACCCACCCCCTTAGGATTCTTTACAATATCTAATGATAAATGGTTCTCACGATCAATTTAAGTGTTCATTGAGGAACTTTGTATGGAAATTGAAGTTATGGATCACGAACGAAAGGACATAATCTCAAACTACAACTCTGCTGTGACTCAGTAATAGTCGCCTTTAGATATTCCATTTTCAAAGAGCCATCATGGAAGTGATGAATGAGACACAGTGACTCCAAAAGCAAATGTTGACAGCAGTAATAGAAAGTACAGATTTTTGTTGGCTTGTAGTACTTGCCCAGAGTTAGAAAATGAAGAAAAGTCTGGGGTCAGATTCGAACCTACGACCTCTGGTCTTGAGGCCCAGCTCTCTGTCCACTGAGCCACTCAGCTGCGCTGCAACTTCCTTTTACTGAACTACTCAAGGGTTTGCAACTTTCCCAGGGTTGGTTGGTTTCGGTTTTTGGTAGCTAGGAGCCTGACTACATGGCTTCAAGGCTAAATGGCCACAGGTCCCCAGGCTATTTGGCTTGCTGGAGGCTTCATTCATTACGACACTCAAAAAGCCGCCTGCTGATCTGAACCATGGACTTCAGGAGAAGCCTGAGCTTCACAAAGCTTCCTTTGACAAAGGGCACTCCATCAACAAGTGCCTTCTTCTTCTGGGACAAGCACAATGGAGAAGCTGGCCAAATGGCTAATCGGTGCAAGTCCCAGCTGATTCAACGCTTTATGCTGAGCCTCTCTTCCTTCCCTCCGTGGCCATAAAAAGCTCAGCTGAAAACAACCCATAACCCTTCATGAGGAAGCTCTTCAGTGGGTTGATTTCCAAAGCTGCTGCCTGAGGATAGAAGGAAGGACTTCCCCAAAAGGTCCCCAGGGAGGTACCTGAACTAAAGAAAGAGTCCATGCTGTATCCACACCTACTCTTACCCAGCTCTCTTTGTGGTCCCAGGATGGCTCCGATCTGAATAGAGCTCAACAGGTGGAACTGCATAAGGAGGATACCAGCAGAGACCAGCTTGACAATAGGAAAGAACTTCCTTGGGGAGCAAAATTGGAACTGCCACCTCTGGTCATAGAGCCAGACAGGTAGTGGAGAGATTTCTAGCATTTCCATTGCCTGAGAGGGATGTCCAATAATAATTCCTTTCCTGGCTTCTATTTTTAATATTAAAGGGATTTCTCAACCCCAGGATGAATATTTTTTTCTTTTAGATGTTAATTATATTGTTTTAAAATGTTAATTCTATTCATCGATGCCAGTCAAGTTATTTCTTTTTTTTAAACCCTTATATATATACTGTATATTATATATATGTATATGTATATGTATGTATGTATATATATATATATATATATATAAAGTGTATTGGCTCCAAGGCAGAAGAGTGGTAAGGGCTAGGCAATGGGGGTCAAGTGACTTGCCCAGGTTCACACAGCTGGGAAGTGGCTGAGGCTGGATTCGAACCTAGGACCTCCCACCTCTAGGCTTGGCTCTCAATCCACTGAGCTACCCAGCCGCCCTATCCACTGAGCTACCCAGCCGCCCACCCACCCCCTTAGGATTCTTTACAATATCTAATGATAAATGGTTCTCACGATCAATTTAAGTGTTCATTGAGGAACTTTGTATGGAAATTGAAGTTATGGATCACGAACGAAAGGACATAATCTCAAACTACAACTCTGCTGTGACTCAGTAATAGTCGCCTTTAGATATTCCATTTTCAAAGAGCCATCATGGAAGTGATGAATGAGACACAGTGACTCCAAAAGCAAATGTTGACAGCAGTAATAGAAAGTACAGATTTTTGTTGGCTTGTAGTACTTGCCCAGAGTTAGAAAATGAAGAAAAGTCTGGGGTCAGATTCGAACCTACGACCTCTGGTCTTGAGGCCCAGCTCTCTGTCCACTGAGCCACTCAGCTGCGCTGCAACTTCCTTTTACTGAACTACTCAAGGGTTTGCAACTTTCCCAGGGTTGGTTGGTTTCGGTTTTTGGTAGCTAGGAGCCTGACTACATGGCTTCAAGGCTAAATGGCCACAGGTCCCCAGGCTATTTGGCTTGCTGGAGGCTTCATTCATTACGACACTCAAAAAGCCGCCTGATGATCTGAACCATGGACTTCAGGAGAAGCCTGAGCTTCACAAAGCTTCCTTTGACAAAGGGCACTCCATCAACAAGTGCCTTCTTCTTCTGGGACAAGCACAATGGAGAAGCTGGCCAAATGGCTAATCGGTGCAAGTCCCAGCTGATTCAACCCTTTATGCTGAGCCTCTCTTCCTTCCCTCCGTGGCCATAAAAAGCTCAGCTGAAAACAACCCATAACCCTTCATGAGGAAGCTCTTCAGTGGGTTGATTTCCAAAGCTGCTGCCTGAGGATAGAAGGAAGGACTTCCCCAAAAGGTCCCCAGGGAGGTACCTGAACTAAAGAAAGAGTCCATGCTGTATCCACACCTACTCTTACCCAGCTCTCTTTGTGGTCCCAGGATGGCTCCGATCTGAATAGAGCTCAACAGGTGGAACTGCATAAGGAGGATACCAGCAGAGACCAGCTTGACAATAGGAAAGAACTTCCTTGGGGAGCAAAATTGGAACTGCCACCTCTGGTCATAGAGCCAGACAGGTAGTGGAGAGATTTCTAGCATTTCCATTGCCTGAGAGGGATGTCCAATAATAATTCCTTTCCTGGCTTCTATTTTTAATATTAAAGGGATTTCTCAACCCCAGGATGAATATTTTTTTCTTTTAGATGTTAATTATATTGTTTTAAAATGTTAATTCTATTCATCGATGCCAGTCAAGTTATTTCTTTTTTTTAAACCCTTATATATATACTGTATATTATATATATGTATATGTATATGTATGTATGTATATATATATATATATATATATAAAGTGTATTGGCTCCAAGGCAGAAGAGTGGTAAGGGCTAGGCAATGGGGGTCAAGTGACTTGCCCAGGTTCACACAGCTGGGAAGTGGCTGAGGCTGGATTCGAACCTAGGACCTCCCACCTCTAGGCTTGGCTCTCAATCCACTGAGCTACCCAGCCGCCCTATCCACTGAGCTACCCAGCCGCCCACCCACCCCCTTAGGATTCTTTACAATATCTAATGATAAATGGTTCTCACGATCAATTTAAGTGTTCATTGAGGAACTTTGTATGGAAATTGAAGTTATGGATCACGAACGAAAGGACATAATCTCAAACTACAACTCTGCTGTGACTCAGTAATAGTCGCCTTTAGATATTCCATTTTCAAAGAGCCATCATGGAAGTGATGAATGAGACACAGTGACTCCAAAAGCAAATGTTGACAGCAGTAATAGAAAGTACAGATTTTTGTTGGCTTGTAGTACTTGCCCAGAGTTAGAAAATGAAGAAAAGTCTGGGGTCAGATTCGAACCTACGACCTCTGGTCTTGAGGCCCAGCTCTCTGTCCACTGAGCCACTCAGCTGCGCTGCAACTTCCTTTTACTGAACTACTCAAGGGTTTGCAACTTTCCCAGGGTTGGTTGGTTTCGGTTTTTGGTAGCTAGGAGCCTGACTACATGGCTTCAAGGCTAAATGGCCACAGCTCCCCAGGCTATTTGGCTTGCTGGAGGCTTCATTCATTACGACACTCAAAAAGCCGCCTGCTGATCTGAACCATGGACTTCAGGAGAAGCCTGAGCTTCACAAAGCTTCCTTTGACAAAGGGCACTCCATCAACAAGTGCCTTCTTCTTCTGGGACAAGCACAATGGAGAAGCTGGCCAAATGGCTAATCGGTGCAAGTCCCAGCTGATTCAACGCTTTATGCTGAGCCTCTCTTCCTTCCCTCCGTGGCCATAAAAAGCTCA
>NC_077233.1:217527339-217529839 GCF_027887165.1 Monodelphis domestica | reverse complement strand
CTCTGCTGTGACTCAGTAATAGTCGCCTTTAGATATTCCATTTTCAAAGAGCCATCATGGAAGTGATGAATGAGACACAGTGACTCCAAAAGCAAATGTTGACCGCAGTAATAGAAAGTACAGATTTTTGTTGGCTTGTAGTACTTGCCCAGAGTTAGAAAATGAAGAAAAGTCTGGGGTCAGATTCGAACCTACGACCTCTGGTCTTGAGGCCCAGCTCTCTGTCCACTGAGCCACTCAGCTGCGCTGCAACTTCCTTTTACTGAACTACTCAAGGGTTTGCAACTTTCCCAGGGTTGGTTGGTTTCGGTTTTTGGTAGCTAGGAGCCTGACTACATGGCTTCAAGGCTAAATGGCCACAGGTCCCCAGGCTATTTGGCTTGCTGGAGGCTTCATTCATTACGACACTCAAAAAGCCGCCTGCTGATCTGAACCATGGACTTCAGGAGAAGCCTGAGCTTCACAAAGCTTCCTTTGACAAAGGGCACTCCATCAACAAGTGCCTTCTTCTTCTGGGACAAGCACAATGGAGAAGCTGGCCAAATGGCTAATCGGTGCAAGTCCCAGCTGATTCAACGCTTTATGCTGAGCCTCTCTTCCTTCCCTCCGTGGCCATAAAAAGCTCAGCTGAAAACAACCCATAACCCTTCATGAGGAAGCTCTTCAGTGGGTTGATTTCCAAAGCTGCTGCCTGAGGATAGAAGGAAGGACTTCCCCAAAAGGTCCCCAGGGAGGTACCTGAACTAAAGAAAGAGTCCATGCTGTATCCACACCTACTCTTACCCAGCTCTCTTTGTGGTCCCAGGATGGCTCCGATCTGAATAGAGCTCAACAGGTGGAACTGCATAAGGAGGATACCAGCAGAGACCAGCTTGACAATAGGAAAGAACTTCCTTGGGGAGCAAAATTGGAACTGCCACCTCTGGTCATAGAGCCAGACAGGTAGTGGAGAGATTTCTATCATTTCCATTGCCTGAGAGGGATGTCCAATAATAATTCCTTTCCTGGCTTCTATTTTTAATATTAAAGGGATTTCTCAACCCCAGGATGAATATTGTTTTCTTTTAGATGTTAATTATATTGTTTTAAAATGTTAATTCTATTCATCAATGCCAGTCAAGTTATTTCTTTTTTTTAAACCCTTATATATATACTGTATATTATATATATGTATATGTATATGTATGTATGTATATATATATATGTATATGTATATGTATATGTATGTATGTATATATATATATATATATATATATATATATATATATATATATATATATATATAAAGTGTATTGGCTCCAAGGCAGAAGAGTGGTAAGGGCTAGGCAATGGGGGTCAAGTGACTTGCCCAGGTTCACACAGCTGGGTAGTGGCTGAGGCTGGATTCGAACCTAGGACCTCCCACCTCTAGGCTTGGCTCTCAATCCACTGAGCTACCCAGCCGCCCACCCACCCCCTTAGGATTCTTTACAATATCTAATGATAAATGGTTCTCACGATCAATTTAAGTGTTCATTGAGGAACTTTGTATGGAAATTGAAGTTATGGATCACGAACGAAAGGACATAATCTCAAACTACAACTCTGCTGTGACTCAGTAATAGTCGCCTTTAGATATTCCATTTTCAAAGAGCCATCATGGAAGTGATGAATGAGACACAGTGACTCCAAAAGCAAATGTTGACAGCAGTAATAGAAAGTACAGATTTTTGTTGGCTTGTAGTACTTGCCCAGAGTTAGAAAATGAAGAAAAGTCTGGGGTCAGATTCGAACCTACGACCTCTGGTCTTGAGGCCCAGCTCTCTGTCCACTGAGCCACTCAGCTGCGCTGCAACTTCCTTTTACTGAACTACTCAAGGGTTTGCAACTTTCCCAGGGTTGGTTGGTTTCGGTTTTTGGTAGCTAGGAGCCTGACTACATGGCTTCAAGGCTAAATGGCCACAGGTCCCCAGGCTATTTGGCTTGCTGGAGGCTTCATTCATTACGACACTCAAAAAGCCGCCTGCTGATCTGAACCATGGACTTCAGGAGAAGCCTGAGCTTCACAAAGCTTCCTTTGACAAAGGGCACTCCATCAACAAGTGCCTTCTTCTTCTGGGACAAGCACAATGGAGAAGCTGGCCAAATGGCTAATCGGTGCAAGTCCCAGCTGATTCAACGCTTTATGCTGAGCCTCTCTTCCTTCCCTCCGTGGCCATAAAAAGCTCAGCTGAAAACAACCCATAACCCTTCATGAGGAAGCTCTTCAGTGGGTTGATTTCCAAAGCTGCTGCCTGAGGATAGAAGGAAGGACTTCCCCAAAAGGTCCCCAGGGAGGTACCTGAACTAAAGAAAGAGTCCATGCTGTATCCACACCTACTCTTACCCAGCTCTCTTTGTGGTCCCAGGATGGCTCCGATCTGAATAGAGCTCAACAGGTGGAACTGCATAAGGAGGATACCAGCAGAGACCAGCTTGACAATAGGAAAGAACTTCCTTGGGGAGCAAAATTGGAACTGCC
>NC_077233.1:217514839-217522339 GCF_027887165.1 Monodelphis domestica | reverse complement strand
TCAAGTGACTTGCCCAGGTTCACACAGCTGGGTAGTGGCTGAGGCTGGATTCGAACCTAGGACCTCCCACCTCTAGGCTTGGCTCTCAATCCACTGAGCTACCCAGCCGCCCTATCCACTGAGCTACCCAGCCGCCCACCCACCCCCTTAGGATTCTTTACAATATCTAATGATAAATGGTTCTCACGATCAATTTAAGTGTTCATTGAGGAACTTTGTATGGAAATTGAAGTTATGGATCACGAACGAAAGGACATAATCTCAAACTACAACTCTGCTGTGACTCAGTAATAGTCGCCTTTAGATATTCCATTTTCAAAGAGCCATCATGGAAGTGATGAATGAGACACAGTGACTCCAAAAGCAAATGTTGACAGCAGTAATAGAAAGTACAGATTTTTGTTGGCTTGTAGTACTTGCCCAGAGTTAGAAAATGAAGAAAAGTCTGGGGTCAGATTCGAACCTACGACCTCTGGTCTTGAGGCCCAGCTCTCTGCCCACTGAGCCACTCAGCTGCGCTGCAACTTCCTTTTACTGAACTACTCAAGGGTTTGCAACTTTCCCAGGGTTGGTTGGTTTCGGTTTTTGGTAGCTAGGAGCCTGACTACATGGCTTCAAGGCTAAATGGCCACAGGTCCCCAGGCTATTTGGCTTGCTGGAGGCTTCATTCATTACGACACTCAAAAAGCCGCCTGCTGATCTGAACCATGGACTTCAGGAGAAGCCTGAGCTTCACAAAGCTTCCTTTGACAAAGGGCACTCCATCAACAAGTGCCTTCTTCTTCTGGGACAAGCACAATGGAGAAGCTGGCCAAATGGCTAATCGGTGCAAGTCCCAGCTGATTCAACGCTTTATGCTGAGCCTCTCTTCCTTCCCTCCGTGGCCATAAAAAGCTCAGCTGAAAACAACCCATAACCCTTCATGAGGAAGCTCTTCAGTGGGTTGATTTCCAAAGCTGCTGCCTGAGGATAGAAGGAAGGACTTCCCCAAAAGGTCCCCAGGGAGGTACCTGAACTAAAGAAAGAGTCCATGCTGTATCCACACCTACTCTTACCCAGCTCTCTTTGTGGTCCCAGGATGGCTCCGATCTGAATAGAGCTCAACAGGTGGAACTGCATAAGGAGGATACCAGCAGAGACCAGCTTGACAATAGGAAAGAACTTCCTTGGGGAGCAAAATTGGAACTGCCACCTCTGGTCATAGAGCCAGACAGGTAGTGGAGAGATTTCTAGCATTTCCATTGCCTGAGAGGGATGTCCAATAATAATTCCTTTCCTGGCTTCTATTTTTAATATTAAAGGGATTTCTCAACCCCAGGATGAATATTTTTTTCTTTTAGATGTTAATTATATTGTTTTAAAATGTTAATTCTATTCATCGATGCCAGTCAAGTTATTTCTTTTTTTTAAACCCTTATATATATACTGTATATTATATATATGTATATGTATATGTATGTATGTATGTATATATATATATATATATATATATATATATATATATATATATATATATATATATATATAAAGTGTATTGGCTCCAAGGCAGAAGAGTGGTAAGGGCTAGTCAATGGGGGTCAAGTGACTTGCCCAGGTTCACACAGCTGGGTAGTGGCTGAGGCTGGATTCGAACCTAGGACCTCCCACCTCTAGGCTTGGCTCTCAATCCACTGAGCTACCCAGCCGCCCTATCCACTGAGCTACCCAGCCGCCCACCCACCCCCTTAGGATTCTTTACAATATCTAATGATAAATGGTTCTCACGATCAATTTAAGTGTTCATTGAGGAACTTTGTATGGAAATTGAAGTTATGGATCACGAACGAAAGGACATAATCTCAAACTACAACTCTGCTGTGACTCAGTAATAGTCGCCTTTAGATATTCCATTTTCAAAGAGCCATCATGGAAGTGATGAATGAGACACAGTGACTCCAAAAGCAAATGTTGACAGCAGTAATAGAAAGTACAGATTTTTGTTGGCTTGTAGTACTTGCCCAGAGTTAGAAAATGAAGAAAAGTCTGGGGTCAGATTCGAACCTACGACCTCTGGTCTTGAGGCCCAGCTCTCTGTCCACTGAGCCACTCAGCTGCGCTGCAACTTCCTTTTACTGAACTACTCAAGGGTTTGCAACTTTCCCAGGGTTGGTTGGTTTCGGTTTTTGGTAGCTAGGAGCCTGACTACATGGCTTCAAGGCTAAATGGCCACAGGTCCCCAGGCTATTTGGCTTGCTGGAGGCTTCATTCATTACGACACTCAAAAAGCCGCCTGCTGATCTGAACCATGGACTTCAGGAGAAGCCTGAGCTTCACAAAGCTTCCTTTGACAAAGGGCACTCCATCAACAAGTGCCTTCTTCTTCTGGGACAAGCACAATGGAGAAGCTGGCCAAATGGCTAATCGGTGCAAGTCCCAGCTGATTCAACGCTTTATGCTGAGCCTCTCTTCCTTCCCTCCGTGGCCATAAAAAGCTCAGCTGAAAACAACCCATAACCCTTCATGAGGAAGCTCTTCAGTGGGTTGATTTCCAAAGCTGCTGCCTGAGGATAGAAGGAAGGACTTCCCCAAAAGGTCCCCAGGGAGGTACCTGAACTAAAGAAAGAGTCCATGCTGTATCCACACCTACTCTTACCCAGCTCTCTTTGTGGTCCCAGGATGGCTCCGATCTGAATAGAGCTCAACAGGTGGAACTGCATAAGGAGGATACCAGCAGAGACCAGCTTGACAATAGGAAAGAACTTCCTTGGGGAGCAAAATTGGAACTGCCACCTCTGGTCATAGAGCCAGACAGGTAGTGGAGAGATTTCTATCATTTCCATTGCCTGAGAGGGATGTCCAATAATAATTCCTTTCCTGGCTTCTATTTTTAATATTAAAGGGATTTCTCAACCCCAGGATGAATATTTTTTTCTTTTAGATGTTAATTATATTGTTTTAAAATGTTAATTCTATTCATCGATGCCAGTCAAGTTATTTCTTTTTTTTAAACCCTTATATATATACTGTATATTATATATATGTATATGTATATGTATGTATGTATATATATATATATATATAAAGTGTATTGGCTCCAAGGCAGAAGAGTGGTAAGGGCTAGGCAATGGGGGTCAAGTGACTTGCCCAGGTTCACACAGCTGGGTAGTGGCTGAGGCTGGATTCGAACCTAGGACCTCCCACCTCTAGGCTTGGCTCTCAATCCACTGAGCTACCCAGCCGCCCTATCCACTGAGCTACCCAGCCGCCCACCCACCCCCTTAGGATTCTTTACAATATCTAATGATAAATGGTTCTCACGATCAATTTAAGTGTTCATTGAGGAACTTTGTATGGAAATTGAAGTTATGGATCACGAACGAAAGGACATAATCTCAAACTACAACTCTGCTGTGACTCAGTAATAGTCGCCTTTAGATATTCCATTTTCAAAGAGCCATCATGGAAGTGATGAATGAGACACAGTGACTCCAAAAGCAAATGTTGACAGCAGTAATAGAAAGTACAGATTTTTGTTGGCTTGTAGTACTTGCCCAGAGTTAGAAAATGAAGAAAAGTCTGGGGTCAGATTCGAACCTACGACCTCTGGTCTTGAGGCCCAGCTCTCTGTCCACTGAGCCACTCAGCTGCGCTGCAACTTCCTTTTACTGAACTACTCAAGGGTTTGCAACTTTCCCAGGGTTGGTTGGTTTCGGTTTTTGGTAGCTAGGAGCCTGACTACATGGCTTCAAGGCTAAATGGCCACAGGTCCCCAGGCTATTTGGCTTGCTGGAGGCTTCATTCATTACGACACTCAAAAAGCCGCCTGCTGATCTGAACCATGGACTTCAGGAGAAGCCTGAGCTTCACAAAGCTTCCTTTGACAAAGGGCACTCCATCAACAAGTGCCTTCTTCTTCTGGGACAAGCACAATGGAGAAGCTGGCCAAATGGCTAATCGGTGCAAGTCCCAGCTGATTCAACGCTTTATGCTGAGCCTCTCTTCCTTCCCTCCGTGGCCATAAAAAGCTCAGCTGAAAACAACCCATAACCCTTCATGAGGAAGCTCTTCAGTGGGTTGATTTCCAAAGCTGCTGCCTGAGGATAGAAGGAAGGACTTCCCCAAAAGGTCCCCAGGGAGGTACCTGAACTAAAGAAAGAGTCCATGCTGTATCCACACCTACTCTTACCCAGCTCTCTTTGTGGTCCCAGGATGGCTCCGATCTGAATAGAGCTCAACAGGTGGAACTGCATAAGGAGGATACCAGCAGAGACCAGCTTGACAATAGGAAAGAACTTCCTTGGGGAGCAAAATTGGAACTGCCACCTCTGGTCATAGAGCCAGACAGGTAGTGGAGAGATTTCTATCATTTCCATTGCCTGAGAGGGATGTCCAATAATAATTCCTTTCCTGGCTTCTATTTTTAATATTAAAGGGATTTCTCAACCCCAGGATGAATATTTTTTTCTTTTAGATGTTAATTATATTGTTTTAAAATGTTAATTCTATTCATCGATGCCAGTCAAGTTATTTCTTTTTTTTAAACCCTTATATATATACTGTATATTATATATATGTATATGTATATGTATGTATGTATGTATATATATATATAAAGTGTATTGGCTCCAAGGCAGAAGAGTGGTAAGGGCTAGGCAATGGGGGTCAAGTGACTTGCCCAGGTTCACACAGCTGGGTAGTGGCTGAGGCTGGATTCGAACCTAGGACCTCCCACCTCTAGGCTTGGCTCTCAATCCACTGAGCTACCCAGCCGCCCTATCCACTGAGCTACCCAGCCGCCCACCCACCCCCTTAGGATTCTTTACAATATCTAATGATAAATGGTTCTCACGATCAATTTAAGTGTTCATTGAGGAACTTTGTATGGAAATTGAAGTTATGGATCACGAACGAAAGGACATAATCTCAAACTACAACTCTGCTGTGACTCAGTAATAGTCGCCTTTAGATATTCCATTTTCAAAGAGCCATCATGGAAGTGATGAATGAGACACAGTGACTCCAAAAGCAAATGTTGACAGCAGTAATAGAAAGTACAGATTTTTGTTGGCTTGTAGTACTTGCCCAGAGTTAGAAAATGAAGAAAAGTCTGGGGTCAGATTCGAACCTACGACCTCTGGTCTTGAGGCCCAGCTCTCTGTCCACTGAGCCACTCAGCTGCGCTGCAACTTCCTTTTACTGAACTACTCAAGGGTTTGCAACTTTCCCAGGGTTGGTTGGTTTCGGTTTTTGGTAGCTAGGAGCCTGACTACATGGCTTCAAGGCTAAATGGCCACAGGTCCCCAGGCTATTTGGCTTGCTGGAGGCTTCATTCATTACGACACTCAAAAAGCCGCCTGATGATCTGAACCATGGACTTCAGGAGAAGCCTGAGCTTCACAAAGCTTCCTTTGACAAAGGGCACTCCATCAACAAGTGCCTTCTTCTTCTGGGACAAGCACAATGGAGAAGCTGGCCAAATGGCTAATCGGTGCAAGTCCCAGCTGATTCAACGCTTTATGCTGAGCCTCTCTTCCTTCCCTCCGTGGCCATAAAAAGCTCAGCTGAAAACAACCCATAACCCTTCATGAGGAAGCTCTTCAGTGGGTTGATTTCCAAAGCTGCTGCCTGAGGATAGAAGGAAGGACTTCCCCAAAAGGTCCCCAGGGAGGTACCTGAACTAAAGAAAGAGTCCATGCTGTATCCACACCTACTCTTACCCAGCTCTCTTTGTGGTCCCAGGATGGCTCCGATCTGAATAGAGCTCAACAGGTGGAACTGCATAAGGAGGATACCAGCAGAGACCAGCTTGACAATAGGAAAGAACTTCCTTGGGGAGCAAAATTGGAACTGCCACCTCTGGTCATAGAGCCAGACAGGTAGTGGAGAGATTTCTATCATTTCCATTGCCTGAGAGGGATGTCCAATAATAATTCCTTTCCTGGCTTCTATTTTTAATATTAAAGGGATTTCTCAACCCCAGGATGAATATTTTTTTCTTTTAGATGTTAATTATATTGTTTTAAAATGTTAATTCTATTCATCGATGCCAGTCAAGTTATTTCTTTTTTTTAAACCCTTATATATATACTGTATATTATATATATGTATATGTATATGTATGTATGTATATATATATATATATAAAGTGTATTGGCTCCAAGGCAGAAGAGTGGTAAGGGCTAGGCAATGGGGGTCAAGTGACTTGCCCAGGTTCACACAGCTGGGTAGTGGCTGAGGCTGGATTCGAACCTAGGACCTCCCACCTCTAGGCTTGGCTCTCAATCCACTGAGCTACCCAGCCGCCCTATCCACTGAGCTACCCAGCCGCCCACCCACCCCCTTAGGATTCTTTACAATATCTAATGATAAATGGTTCTCACGATCAATTTAAGTGTTCATTGAGGAACTTTGTATGGAAATTGAAGTTATGGATCACGAACGAAAGGACATAATCTCAAACTACAACTCTGCTGTGACTCAGTAATAGTCGCCTTTAGATATTCCATTTTCAAAGAGCCATCATGGAAGTGATGAATGAGACACAGTGACTCCAAAAGCAAATGTTGACAGCAGTAATAGAAAGTACAGATTTTTGTTGGCTTGTAGTACTTGCCCAGAGTTAGAAAATGAAGAAAAGTCTGGGGTCAGATTCGAACCTACGACCTCTGGTCTTGAGGCCCAGCTCTCTGTCCACTGAGCCACTCAGCTGCGCTGCAACTTCCTTTTACTGAACTACTCAAGGGTTTGCAACTTTCCCAGGGTTGGTTGGTTTCGGTTTTTGGTAGCTAGGAGCCTGACTACATGGCTTCAAGGCTAAATGGCCACAGGTCCCCAGGCTATTTGGCTTGCTGGAGGCTTCATTCATTACGACACTCAAAAAGCCGCCTGCTGATCTGAACCATGGACTTCAGGAGAAGCCTGAGCTTCACAAAGCTTCCTTTGACAAAGGGCACTCCATCAACAAGTGCCTTCTTCTTCTGGGACAAGCACAATGGAGAAGCTGGCCAAATGGCTAATCGGTGCAAGTCCCAGCTGATTCAACGCTTTATGCTGAGCCTCTCTTCCTTCCCTCCGTGGCCATAAAAAGCTCAGCTGAAAACAACCCATAACCCTTCATGAGGAAGCTCTTCAGTGGGTTGATTTCCAAAGCTGCTGCCTGAGGATAGAAGGAAGGACTTCCCCAAAAGGTCCCCAGGGAGGTACCTGAACTAAAGAAAGAGTCCATGCTGTATCCACACCTACTCTTACCCAGCTCTCTTTGTGGTCCCAGGATGGCTCCGATCTGAATAGAGCTCAACAGGTGGAACTGCATAAGGAGGATACCAGCAGAGACCAGCTTGACAATAGGAAAGAACTTCCTTGGGGAGCAAAATTGGAACTGCCACCTCTGGTCATAGAGCCAGACAGGTAGTGGAGAGATTTCTATCATTTCCATTGCTTGAGAGGGATGTCCAATAATAATTCCTTTCTTAGCTTCTATTTTTAATATTAAAGGGATTTCTCAACCCCAGGATGAATATT
>NC_077233.1:217507339-217509839 GCF_027887165.1 Monodelphis domestica | reverse complement strand
CACTGAGCTACCCAGCCGCCCACCCACCCCCTTAGGATTCTTTACAATATCTAATGATAAATGGTTCTCACGATCAATTTAAGTGTTCATTGAGGAACTTTGTATGGAAATTGAAGTTATGGATCACGAACGAAAGGACATAATCTCAAACTACAACTCTGCTGTGACTCAGTAATAGTCGCCTTTAGATATTCCATTTTCAAAGAGCCATCATGGAAGTGATGAATGAGACACAGTGACTCCAAAAGCAAATGTTGACAGCAGTAATAGAAAGTACAGATTTTTGTTGGCTTGTAGTACTTGCCCAGAGTTAGAAAATGAAGAAAAGTCTGGGGTCAGATTCGAACCTACGACCTCTGGTCTTGAGGCCCAGCTCTCTGTCCACTGAGCCACTCAGCTGCGCTGCAACTTCCTTTTACTGAACTACTCAAGGGTTTGCAACTTTCCCAGGGTTGGTTGGTTTCGGTTTTTGGTAGCTAGGAGCCTGACTACATGGCTTCAAGGCTAAATGGCCACAGGTCCCCAGGCTATTTGGCTTGCTGGAGGCTTCATTCATTACGACACTCAAAAAGCCGCCTGCTGATCTGAACCATGGACTTCAGGAGAAGCCTGAGCTTCACAAAGCTTCCTTTGACAAAGGGCACTCCATCAACAAGTGCCTTCTTCTTCTGGGACAAGCACAATGGAGAAGCTGGCCAAATGGCTAATCGGTGCAAGTCCCAGCTGATTCAACGCTTTATGCTGAGCCTCTCTTCCTTCCCTCCGTGGCCATAAAAAGCTCAGCTGAAAACAACCCATAACCCTTCATGAGGAAGCTCTTCAGTGGGTTGATTTCCAAAGCTGCTGCCTGAGGATAGAAGGAAGGACTTCCCCAAAAGGTCCCCAGGGAGGTACCTGAACTAAAGAAAGAGTCCATGCTGTATCCACACCTACTCTTACCCAGCTCTCTTTGTGGTCCCAGGATGGCTCCGATCTGAATAGAGCTCAACAGGTGGAACTGCATAAGGAGGATACCAGCAGAGACCAGCTTGACAATAGGAAAGAACTTCCTTGGGGAGCAAAATTGGAACTGCCACCTCTGGTCATAGAGCCAGACAGGTAGTGGAGAGATTTCTATCATTTCCATTGCCTGAGAGGGATGTCCAATAATAATTCCTTTCCTGGCTTCTATTTTTAATATTAAAGGGATTTCTCAACCCCAGGATGAATATTTTTTTCTTTTAGATGTTAATTATA
The DNA here is from genome assembly GCF_027887165.1 of Monodelphis domestica. Lineage (NCBI taxonomy): Eukaryota > Metazoa > Chordata > Mammalia > Didelphimorphia > Didelphidae > Monodelphis > Monodelphis domestica. The sequence continues at coordinate 217,508,603 of NC_077233.1, read as the reverse complement.
TTGTTTTAAAATGTTAATTCTATTCATCGATGCCAGTCAAGTTATTTCTTTTTTTTAAACCCTTATATATATACTGTATATTATATATATGTATATGTATATGTATGTATGTATGTATATATATATATAAAGTGTATTGGCTCCAAGGCAGAAGAGTGGTAAGGGCTAGGCAATGGGGGTCAAGTGACTTGCCCAGGTTCACACAGCTGGGTAGTGGCTGAGGCTGGATTCGAACCTATGACCTCCCACCTCTAGGCTTGGCTCTCAATCCACTGAGCTACCCAGCCGCCCTATCCACTGAGCTACCCAGCCGCCCACCCACCCCCTTAGGATTCTTTACAATATCTAATGTTAAATGGTTCTCACGATCAATTTAAGTGTTCATTGAGGAACTTTGTATGGAAATTGAAGTTATGGATCACGAACGAAAGGACATAATCTCAAACTACAACTCTGCTGTGACTCAGTAATAGTCGCCTTTAGATATTCCATTTTCAAAGAGCCATCATGGAAGTGATGAATGAGACACAGTGACTCCAAAAGCAAATGTTGACAGCAGTAATAGAAAGTACAGATTTTTGTTGGCTTGTAGTACTTGCCCAGAGTTAGAAAATGAAGAAAAGTCTGGGGTCAGATTCGAACCTACGACCTCTGGTCTTGAGGCCCAGCTCTCTGTCCACTGAGCCACTCAGCTGCGCTGCAACTTCCTTTTACTGAACTACTCAAGGGTTTGCAACTTTCCCAGGGTTGGTTGGTTTCGGTTTTTGGTAGCTAGGAGCCTGACTACATGGCTTCAAGGCTAAATGGCCACAGGTCCCCAGGCTATTTGGCTTGCTGGAGGCTTCATTCATTACGACACTCAAAAAGCCGCCTGATGATCTGAACCATGGACTTCAGGAGAAGCCTGAGCTTCACAAAGCTTCCTTTGACAAAGGGCACTCCATCAACAAGTGCCTTCTTCTTCTGGGACAAGCACAATGGAGAAGCTGGCCAAATGGCTAATCGGTGCAAGTCCCAGCTGATTCAACGCTTTATGCTGAGCCTCTCTTCCTTCCCTCCGTGGCCATAAAAAGCTCAGCTGAAAACAACCCATAACCCTTCATGAGGAAGCTCTTCAGTGGGTTGATTTCCAAAGCTGCTGCCTGAGGATAGAAGGAAGGACTTCCCCAAAAGGTCCCCAGGGAGGAACCTGAACTAAAGAAAGAGTCCATGCTGTATCCACACCTACTCTTACCCAGCTCTCTTTGTGGTCCCAGGATGGCTC
>NC_077233.1:217482339-217504839 GCF_027887165.1 Monodelphis domestica | reverse complement strand
TCTTGAGGCCCAGCTCTCTGTCCACTGAGCCACTCAGCTGCGCTGCAACTTCCTTTTACTGAACTACTCAAGGGTTTGCAACTTTCCCAGGGTTGGTTGGTTTCGGTTTTTGGTAGCTAGGAGCCTGACTACATGGCTTCAAGGCTAAATGGCCACAGGTCCCCAGGCTATTTGGCTTGCTGGAGGCTTCATTCATTACGACACTCAAAAAGCCGCCTGATGATCTGGACCATGGACTTCAGGAGAAGCCTGAGCTTCACAAAGCTTCCTTTGACAAAGGGCACTCCATCAACAAGTGCCTTCTTCTTCTGGGACAAGCACAATGGAGAAGCTGGCCAAATGGCTAATCAGTGCAAGTCCCAGCTGATTCAACGCTTTATGCTGAGCCTCTCTTCCTTCCCTCCGTGGCCATAAAAAGCTCAGCTGAAAACAACCCATAACCCTTCATGAGGAAGCTCTTCAGTGGGTTGATTTCCAAAGCTGCTGCCTGAGGATAGAAGGAAGGACTTCCCCAAAAGGTCCCCAGGGAGGTACCTGAACTAAAGAAAGAGTCCATGCTGTATCCACACCTACTCTTACCCAGCTCTCTTTGTGGTCCCAGGATGGCTCCGATCTGAATAGAGCTCAACAGGTGGAACTGCATAAGGAGGATACCAGCAGAGACCAGCTTGACAATAGGAAAGAACTTCCTTGGGGAGCAAAATTGGAACTGCCACCTCTGGTCATAGAGCCAGACAGGTAGTGGAGAGATTTCTATCATTTCCATTGCCTGAGAGGGATGTCCAATAATAATTCCTTTCCTGGCTTCTATTTTTAATATTAAAGGGATTTCTCAACCCCAGGATGAATATTTTTTTCTTTTAGATGTTAATTATATTGTTTTAAAATGTTAATTCTATTCATCGATGCCAGTCAAGTTATTTCTTTTTTTTAAACCCTTATATATATACTGTATATTATATATATGTATATTATATATATGTATATGTATATGTATGTATGTATATATATATATATATATATATATATAAAGTGTATTGGCTCCAAGGCAGAAGAGTGGTAAGGGCTAGTCAATGGGGGTCAAGTGACTTGCCCAGGTTCACACAGCTGGGTAGTGGCTGAGGCTGGATTCGAACCTAGGACCTCCCACCTCTAGGCTTGGCTCTCAATCCACTGAGCTACCCAGCCGCCCTATCCACTGAGCTACCCAGCCGCCCACCCACCCCCTTAGGATTCTTTACAATATCTAATGATAAATGGTTCTCACGATCAATTTAAGTGTTCATTGAGGAACTTTGTATGGAAATTGAAGTTATGGATCACGAACGAAAGGACATAATCTCAAACTACAACTCTGCTGTGACTCAGTAATAGTCGCCTTTAGATATTCCATTTTCAAAGAGCCATCATGGAAGTGATGAATGAGACACAGTGACTCCAAAAGCAAATGTTGACAGCAGTAATAGAAAGTACAGATTTTTGTTGGCTTGTAGTACTTGCCCAGAGTTAGAAAATGAAGAAAAGTCTGGGGTCAGATTCGAACCTACGACCTCTGGTCTTGAGGCCCAGCTCTCTGTCCACTGAGCCACTCAGCTGCGCTGCAACTTCCTTTTACTGAACTACTCAAGGGTTTGCAACTTTCCCAGGGTTGGTTGGTTTCGGTTTTTGGTAGCTAGGAGCCTGACTACATGGCTTCAAGGCTAAATGGCCACAGGTCCCCAGGCTATTTGGCTTGCTGGAGGCTTCATTCATTACGACACTCAAAAAGCCGCCTGCTGATCTGAACCATGGACTTCAGGAGAAGCCTGAGCTTCACAAAGCTTCCTTTGACAAAGGGCACTCCATCAACAAGTGCCTTCTTCTTCTGGGACAAGCACAATGGAGAAGCTGGCCAAATGGCTAATCGGTGCAAGTCCCAGCTGATTCAACGCTTTATGCTGAGCCTCTCTTCCTTCCCTCCGTGGCCATAAAAAGCTCAGCTGAAAACAACCCATAACCCTTCATGAGGAAGCTCTTCAGTGGGTTGATTTCCAAAGCTGCTGCCTGAGGATAGAAGGAAGGACTTCCCCAAAAGGTCCCCAGGGAGGTACCTGAACTAAAGAAAGAGTCCATGCTGTATCCACACCTACTCTTACCCAGCTCTCTTTGTGGTCCCAGGATGGCTCCGATCTGAATAGAGCTCAACAGGTGGAACTGCATAAGGAGGATACCAGCAGAGACCAGCTTGACAATAGGAAAGAACTTCCTTGGGGAGCAAAATTGGAACTGCCACCTCTGGTCATAGAGCCAGACAGGTAGTGGAGAGATTTCTATCATTTCCATTGCCTGAGAGGGATGTCCAATAATAATTCCTTTCCTGGCTTCTATTTTTAATATTAAAGGGATTTCTCAACCCCAGGATGAATATTTTTTTCTTTTAGATGTTAATTATATTGTTTTAAAATGTTAATTCTATTCATCGATGCCAGTCAAGTTATTTCTTTTTTTTAAACCCTTATATATATACTGTATATTATATATATGTATATGTATATGTATGTATGTATGTATATATATATATAAAGTGTATTGGCTCCAAGGCAGAAGAGTGGTAAGGGCTAGGCAATGGGGGTCAAGTGACTTGCCCAGGTTCACACAGCTGGGTAGTGGCTGAGGCTGGATTCGAACCTATGACCTCCCACCTCTAGGCTTGGCTCTCAATCCACTGAGCTACCCAGCCGCCCTATCCACTGAGCTACCCAGCCGCCCACCCACCCCCTTAGGATTCTTTACAATATCTAATGTTAAATGGTTCTCACGATCAATTTAAGTGTTCATTGAGGAACTTTGTATGGAAATTGAAGTTATGGATCACGAACGAAAGGACATAATCTCAAACTACAACTCTGCTGTGACTCAGTAATAGTCGCCTTTAGATATTCCATTTTCAAAGAGCCATCATGGAAGTGATGAATGAGACACAGTGACTCCAAAAGCAAATGTTGACAGCAGTAATAGAAAGTACAGATTTTTGTTGGCTTGTAGTACTTGCCCAGAGTTAGAAAATGAAGAAAAGTCTGGGGTCAGATTCGAACCTACGACCTCTGGTCTTGAGGCCCAGCTCTCTGTCCACTGAGCCACTCAGCTGCGCTGCAACTTCCTTTTACTGAACTACTCAAGGGTTTGCAACTTTCCCAGGGTTGGTTGGTTTCGGTTTTTGGTAGCTAGGAGCCTGACTACATGGCTTCAAGGCTAAATGGCCACAGGTCCCCAGGCTATTTGGCTTGCTGGAGGCTTCATTCATTACGACACTCAAAAAGCCGCCTGCTGATCTGAACCATGGACTTCAGGAGAAGCCTGAGCTTCACAAAGCTTCCTTTGACAAAGGGCACTCCATCAACAAGTGCCTTCTTCTTCTGGGACAAGCACAATGGAGAAGCTGGCCAAATGGCTAATCGGTGCAAGTCCCAGCTGATTCAACGCTTTATGCTGAGCCTCTCTTCCTTCCCTCCGTGGCCATAAAAAGCTCAGCTGAAAACAACCCATAACCCTTCATGAGGAAGCTCTTCAGTGGGTTGATTTCCAAAGCTGCTGCCTGAGGATAGAAGGAAGGACTTCCCCAAAAGGTCCCCAGGGAGGTACCTGAACTAAAGAAAGAGTCCATGCTGTATCCACACCTACTCTTACCCAGCTCTCTTTGTGGTCCCAGGATGGCTCCGATCTGAATAGAGCTCAACAGGTGGAACTGCATAAGGAGGATACCAGCAGAGACCAGCTTGACAATAGGAAAGAACTTCCTTGGGGAGCAAAATTGGAACTGCCACCTCTGGTCATAGAGCCAGACAGGTAGTGGAGAGATTTCTATCATTTCCATTGCCTGAGAGGGATGTCCAATAATAATTCCTTTCCTGGCTTCTATTTTTAATATTAAAGGGATTTCTCAACCCCAGGATGAATATTTTTTTCTTTTAGATGTTAATTATATTGTTTTAAAATGTTAATTCTATTCATCGATGCCAGTCAAGTTATTTCTTTTTTTTAAACCCTTATATATATACTGTATATTATATATATGTATATGTATATGTATGTATGTATGTATATATATATATAAAGTGTATTGGCTCCAAGGCAGAAGAGTGGTAAGGGCTAGGCAATGGGGGTCAAGTGACTTGCCCAGGTTCACACAGCTGGGTAGTGGCTGAGGCTGGATTCGAACCTATGACCTCCCACCTCTAGGCTTGGCTCTCAATCCACTGAGCTACCCAGCCGCCCTATCCACTGAGCTACCCAGCCGCCCACCCACCCCCTTAGGATTCTTTACAATATCTAATGTTAAATGGTTCTCACGATCAATTTAAGTGTTCATTGAGGAACTTTGTATGGAAATTGAAGTTATGGATCACGAACGAAAGGACATAATCTCAAACTACAACTCTGCTGTGACTCAGTAATAGTCGCCTTTAGATATTCCATTTTCAAAGAGCCATCATGGAAGTGATGAATGAGACACAGTGACTCCAAAAGCAAATGTTGACAGCAGTAATAGAAAGTACAGATTTTTGTTGGCTTGTAGTACTTGCCCAGAGTTAGAAAATGAAGAAAAGTCTGGGGTCAGATTCGAACCTACGACCTCTGGTCTTGAGGCCCAGCTCTCTGTCCACTGAGCCACTCAGCTGCGCTGCAACTTCCTTTTACTGAACTACTCAAGGGTTTGCAACTTTCCCAGGGTTGGTTGGTTTCGGTTTTTGGTAGCTAGGAGCCTGACTACATGGCTTCAAGGCTAAATGGCCACAGGTCCCCAGGCTATTTGGCTTGCTGGAGGCTTCATTCATTACGACACTCAAAAAGCCGCCTGCTGATCTGAACCATGGACTTCAGGAGAAGCCTGAGCTTCACAAAGCTTCCTTTGACAAAGGGCACTCCATCAACAAGTGCCTTCTTCTTCTGGGACAAGCACAATGGAGAAGCTGGCCAAATGGCTAATCGGTGCAAGTCCCAGCTGATTCAACGCTTTATGCTGAGCCTCTCTTCCTTCCCTCCGTGGCCATAAAAAGCTCAGCTGAAAACAACCCATAACCCTTCATGAGGAAGCTCTTCAGTGGGTTGATTTCCAAAGCTGCTGCCTGAGGATAGAAGGAAGGACTTCCCCAAAAGGTCCCCAGGGAGGTACCTGAACTAAAGAAAGAGTCCATGCTGTATCCACACCTACTCTTACCCAGCTCTCTTTGTGGTCCCAGGATGGCTCCGATCTGAATAGAGCTCAACAGGTGGAACTGCATAAGGAGGATACCAGCAGAGACCAGCTTGACAATAGGAAAGAACTTCCTTGGGGAGCAAAATTGGAACTGCCACCTCTGGTCATAGAGCCAGACAGGTAGTGGAGAGATTTCTATCATTTCCATTGCCTGAGAGGGATGTCCAATAATAATTCCTTTCCTGGCTTCTATTTTTAATATTAAAGGGATTTCTCAACCCCAGGATGAATATTTTTTTCTTTTAGATGTTAATTATATTGTTTTAAAATGTTAATTCTATTCATCGATGCCAGTCAAGTTATTTCTTTTTTTTAAACCCTTATATATATACTGTATATTATATATATGTATATGTATATGTATGTATGTATATATATATATATATAAAGTGTATTGGCTCCAAGGCAGAAGAGTGGTAAGGGCTAGGCAATGGGGGTCAAGTGACTTGCCCAGGTTCACACAGCTGGGTAGTGGCTGAGGCTGGATTCGAACCTAGGACCTCCCACCTCTAGGCTTGGCTCTCAATCCACTGAGCTACCCAGCCGCCCTATCCACTGAGCTACCCAGCCGCCCACCCACCCCCTTAGGATTCTTTACAATATCTAATGATAAATGGTTCTCACGATCAATTTAAGTGTTCATTGAGGAACTTTGTATGGAAATTGAAGTTATGGATCACGAACGAAAGGACATAATCTCAAACTACAACTCTGCTGTGACTCAGTAATAGTCGCCTTTAGATATTCCATTTTCAAAGAGCCATCATGGAAGTGATGAATGAGACACAGTGACTCCAAAAGCAAATGTTGACAGCAGTAATAGAAAGTACAGATTTTTGTTGGCTTGTAGTACTTGCCCAGAGTTAGAAAATGAAGAAAAGTCTGGGGTCAGATTCGAACCTACGACCTCTGGTCTTGAGGCCCAGCTCTCTGTCCACTGAGCCACTCAGCTGCGCTGCAACTTCCTTTTACTGAACTACTCAAGGGTTTGCAACTTTCCCAGGGTTGGTTGGTTTCGGTTTTTGGTAGCTAGGAGCCTGACTACATGGCTTCAAGGCTAAATGGCCACAGGTCCCCAGGCTATTTGGCTTGCTGGAGGCTTCATTCATTACGACACTCAAAAAGCCGCCTGCTGATCTGAACCATGGACTTCAGGAGAAGCCTGAGCTTCACAAAGCTTCCTTTGACAAAGGGCACTCCATCAACAAGTGCCTTCTTCTTCTGGGACAAGCACAATGGAGAAGCTGGCCAAATGGCTAATCGGTGCAAGTCCCAGCTGATTCAACGCTTTATGCTGAGCCTCTCTTCCTTCCCTCCGTGGCCATAAAAAGCTCAGCTGAAAACAACCCATAACCCTTCATGAGGAAGCTCTTCAGTGGGTTGATTTCCAAAGCTGCTGCCTGAGGATAGAAGGAAGGACTTCCCCAAAAGGTCCCCAGGGAGGTACCTGAACTAAAGAAAGAGTCCATGCTGTATCCACACCTACTCTTACCCAGCTCTCTTTGTGGTCCCAGGATGGCTCCGATCTGAATAGAGCTCAACAGGTGGAACTGCATAAGGAGGATACCAGCAGAGACCAGCTTGACAATAGGAAAGAACTTCCTTGGGGAGCAAAATTGGAACTGCCACCTCTGGTCATAGAGCCAGACAGGTAGTGGAGAGATTTCTATCATTTCCATTGCTTGAGAGGGATGTCCAATAATAATTCCTTTCTTAGCTTCTATTTTTAATATTAAAGGGATTTCTCAACCCCAGGATGAATATTTTTTTCTTTTAGATGTTAATTATATTGTTTTAAAATGTTAATTCTATTCATCGATGCCAGTCAAGTTATTTCTTTTTTTTAAACCCTTATATATATACTGTATATTATATATATGTATATGTATATGTATGTATGTATATGTATATATATATATATATATATATACACTGTGTATTGGCTCCAAGGCAGAAGAGTGGTAAGGGCTAGGCAATGGGGGTCAAGTGACTTGCCCAGGTTCACACAGCTGGGAAGTGGCTGAGGCTGGATTCGAACCTAGGACCTCCCACCTCTAGGCTTGGCTCTCAATCCACTGAGCTACCCAGCCGCCCTATCCACTGAGCTACCCAGCCGCCCACCCACCCCCTTAGGATTCTTTACAATATCTAATGATAAATGGTTCTCACGATCAATTTAAGTGTTCATTGAGGAACTTTGTATGGAAATTGAAGTTATGGATCACGAACGAAAGGACATAATCTCAAACTACAACTCTGCTGTGACTCAGTAATAGTCGCCTTTAGATATTCCATTTTCAAAGAGCCATCATGGAAGTGATGAATGAGACACAGTGACTCCAAAAGCAAATGTTGACAGCAGTAATAGACAGTACAGATTTTTGTTGGCTTGTAGTACTTGCCCAGAGTTAGAAAATGAAGAAAAGTCTGGGGTCAGATTCGAACCTACGACCTCTGGTCTTGAGGCCCAGCTCTCTGTCCACTGAGCCACTCAGCTGCGCTGCAACTTCCTTTTACTGAACTACTCAAGGGTTTGCAACTTTCCCAGGGTTGGTTGGTTTCGGTTTTTGGTAGCTAGGAGCCTGACTACATGGCTTCAAGGCTAAATGGCCACAGGTCCCCAGGCTATTTGGCTTGCTGGAGGCTTCATTCATTACGACACTCAAAAAGCCGCCTGCTGATCTGGACCATGGACTTCAGGAGAAGCCTGAGCTTCACAAAGCTTCCTTTGACAAAGGGCACTCCATCAACAAGTGCCTTCTTCTTCTGGGACAAGCACAATGGAGAAGCTGGCCAAATGGCTAATCGGTGCAAGTCCCAGCTGATTCAACCCTTTATGCTGAGCCTCTCTTCCTTCCCTCCGTGGCCATAAAAAGCTCAGCTGAAAACAACCCATAACCCTTCATGAGGAAGCTCTTCAGTGGGTTGATTTCCAAAGCTGCTGCCTGAGGATAGAAGGAAGGACTTCCCCAAAAGGTCCCCAGGGAGGTACCTGAACTAAAGAAAGAGTCCATGCTGTATCCACACCTACTCTTACCCAGCTCTCTTTGTGGTCCCAGGATGGCTCCGATCTGAATAGAGCTCAACAGGTGGAACTGCATAAGGAGGATACCAGCAGAGACCAGCTTGACAATAGGAAAGAACTTCCTTGGGGAGCAAAATTGGAACTGCCACCTCTGGTCATAGAGCCAGACAGGTAGTGGAGAGATTTCTATCATTTCCATTGCCTGAGAGGGATGTCCAATAATAATTCCTTTCCTGGCTTCTATTTTTAATATTAAAGGGATTTCTCAACCCCAGGATGAATATTTTTTTCTTTTAGATGTTAATTATATTGTTTTAAAATGTTAATTCTATTCATCGATGCCAGTCAAGTTATTTCTTTTTTTTAAACCCTTATATATATACTGTATATTATATATATGTATATGTATATGTATGTATGTATATGTATATATATATATATATATATACACTGTGTATTGGCTCCAAGGCAGAAGAGTGGTAAGGGCTAGGCAATGGGGGTCAAGTGACTTGCCCAGGTTCACACAGCTGGGAAGTGGCTGAGGCTGGATTCGAACCTAGGACCTCCCACCTCTAGGCTTGGCTCTCAATCCACTGTGCTACCCAGCCGCCCAATCCACTGAGCTACCCAGCCGCCCACCCACCCCCTTAGGATTCTTTACAATATCTAATGATAAATGGTTCTCACGATCAATTTAAGTGTTCATTGAGGAACTTTGTATGGAAATTGAAGTTATGGATCACGAACGAAAGGACATAATCTCAAACTACAACTCTGCTGTGACTCAGTAATAGTCGCCTTTAGATATTCCATTTTCAAAGAGCCATCATGGAAGTGATGAATGAGACACAGTGACTCCAAAAGCAAATGTTGACAGCAGTAATAGAAAGTACAGATTTTTGTTGGCTTGTAGTACTTGCCCAGAGTTAGAAAATGAAGAAAAGTCTGGGGTCAGATTCGAACCTACGACCTCTGGTCTTGAGGCCCAGCTCTCTGTCCACTGAGCCACTCAGCTGCGCTGCAACTTCCTTTTACTGAACTACTCAAGGGTTTGCAACTTTCCCAGGGTTGGTTGGTTTCGGTTTTTGGTAGCTAGGAGCCTGACTACATGGCTTCAAGGCTAAATGGCCACAGGTCCCCAGGCTATTTGGCTTGCTGGAGGCTTCATTCATTACGACACTCAAAAAGCCGCCTGCTGATCTGAACCATGGACTTCAGGAGAAGCCTGAGCTTCACAAAGCTTCCTTTGACAAAGGGCACTCCATCAACAAGTGCCTTCTTCTTCTGGGACAAGCACAATGGAGAAGCTGGCCAAATGGCTAATCGGTGCAAGTCCCAGCTGATTCAACCCTTTATGCTGAGCCTCTCTTCCTTCCCTCCGTGGCCATAAAAAGCTCAGCTGAAAACAACCCATAACCCTTCATGAGGAAGCTCTTCAGTGGGTTGATTTCCAAAGCTGCTGCCTGAGGATAGAAGGAAGGACTTCCCCAAAAGGTCCCCAGGGAGGTACCTGAACTAAAGAAAGAGTCCATGCTGTATCCACACCTACTCTTACCCAGCTCTCTTTGTGGTCCCAGGATGGCTCCGATCTGAATAGAGCTCAACAGGTGGAACTGCATAAGGAGGATACCAGCAGAGACCAGCTTGACAATAGGAAAGAACTTCCTTGGGGAGCAAAATTGGAACTGCCACCTCTGGTCATAGAGCCAGACAGGTAGTGTAGAGATTTCTATCATTTCCATTGCCTGAGTGGGATGTCCAATAATATTTCCTTTATTGGCTTCTATTTTTAATATTAAAGGGATTTCTCAACCCCAGGATGAATATTTTTTTCTTTTAGATGTTAATTATATTGTTTTAAAATGTTAATTCTATTCATCGATGCCAGTCAAGTTATTTCTTTTTTTTAAACCCTTATATATATACTGTATATTATATATATGTATATGTATATGTATGTATGTATATGTATATATATATATATATACACTGTGTATTGGCTCCAAGGCAGAAGAGTGGTAAGGGCTAGGCAATGGGGGTCAAGTGACTTGCCCAGGTTCACACAGCTGGGAAGTGGCTGAGGCTGGATTCGAACCTAGGACCTCCCACCTCTAGGCTTGGCTCTCAATCCACTGAGCTACCCAGCCGCCCTATCCACTGAGCTACCCAGCCGCCCACCCACCCCCTTAGGATTCTTTACAATATCTAATGATAAATGGTTCTCACGATCAATTTAAGTGTTCATTGAGGAACTTTGTATGGAAATTGAAGTTATGGATCACGAACGAAAGGACATAATCTCAAACTACAACTCTGCTGTGACTCAGTAATAGTCGCCTTTAGATATTCCATTTTCAAAGAGCCATCATGGAAGTGATGAATGAGACACAGTGACTCCAAAAGCAAATGTTGACAGCAGTAATAGAAAGTACAGATTTTTGTTGGCTTGTAGTACTTGCCCAGAGTTAGAAAATGAAGAAAAGTCTGGGGTCAGATTCGAACCTACGACCTCTGGTCTTGAGGCCCAGCTCTCTGTCCACTGAGCCACTCAGCTGCGCTGCAACTTCCTTTTACTGAACTACTCAAGGGTTTGCAACTTTCCCAGGGTTGGTTGGTTTCGGTTTTTGGTAGCTAGGAGCCTGACTACATGGCTTCAAGGCTAAATGGCCACAGGTCCCCAGGCTATTTGGCTTGCTGGAGGCTTCATTCATTACGACACTCAAAAAGCCGCCTGCTGATCTGAACCATGGACTTCAGGAGAAGCCTGAGCTTCACAAAGCTTCCTTTGACAAAGGGCACTCCATCAACAAGTGCCTTCTTCTTCTGGGACAAGCACAATGGAGAAGCTGGCCAAATGGCTAATCGGTGCAAGTCCCAGCTGATTCAACCCTTTATGCTGAGCCTCTCTTCCTTCCCTCCGTGGCCATAAAAAGCTCAGCTGAAAACAACCCATAACCCTTCATGAGGAAGCTCTTCAGTGGGTTGATTTCCAAAGCTGCTGCCTGAGGATAGAAGGAAGGACTTCCCCAAAAGGTCCCCAGGGAGGTACCTGAACTAAAGAAAGAGTCCATGCTGTATCCACACCTACTCTTACCCAGCTCTCTTTGTGGTCCCAGGATGGCTCCGATCTGAATAGAGCTCAACAGGTGGAACTGCATAAGGAGGATACCAGCAGAGACCAGCTTGACAATAGGAAAGAACTTCCTTGGGGAGCAAAATTGGAACTGCCACCTCTGGTCATAGAGCCAGACAGGTAGTGGAGAGATTTCTATCATTTCCATTGCCTGAGAGGGATGTCCAATAATAATTCCTTTCCTGGCTTCTATTTTTAATATTAAAGGGATTTCTCAACCCCAGGATGAATATTTTTTTCTTTTAGATGTTAATTATATTGTTTTAAAATGTTAATTCTATTCATCGATGCCAGTCAAGTTATTTCTTTTTTTTAAACCCTTATATATATACTGTATATTATATATATGTATATTATATATATGTATATGTATATGTATGTATGTATATATATATATATATATATATAAAGTGTATTGGCTCCAAGGCAGAAGAGTGGTAAGGGCTAGTCAATGGGGGTCAAGTGACTTGCCCAGGTTCACACAGCTGGGTAGTGGCTGAGGCTGGATTCGAACCTAGGACCTCCCACCTCTAGGCTTGGCTCTCAATCCACTGAGCTACCCAGCCGCCCTATCCACTGAGCTACCCAGCCGCCCACCCACCCCCTTAGGATTCTTTACAATATCTAATGATAAATGGTTCTCACGATCAATTTAAGTGTTCATTGAGGAACTTTGTATGGAAATTGAAGTTATGGATCACGAACGAAAGGACATAATCTCAAACTACAACTCTGCTGTGACTCAGTAATAGTCGCCTTTAGATATTCCATTTTCAAAGAGCCATCATGGAAGTGATGAATGAGACACAGTGACTCCAAAAGCAAATGTTGACAGCAGTAATAGAAAGTACAGATTTTTGTTGGCTTGTAGTACTTGCCCAGAGTTAGAAAATGAAGAAAAGTCTGGGGTCAGATTCGAACCTACGACCTCTGGTCTTGAGGCCCAGCTCTCTGTCCACTGAGCCACTCAGCTGCGCTGCAACTTCCTTTTACTGAACTACTCAAGGGTTTGCAACTTTCCCAGGGTTGGTTGGTTTCGGTTTTTGGTAGCTAGGAGCCTGACTACATGGCTTCAAGGCTAAATGGCCACAGGTCCCCAGGCTATTTGGCTTGCTGGAGGCTTCATTCATTACGACACTCAAAAAGCCGCCTGCTGATCTGAACCATGGACTTCAGGAGAAGCCTGAGCTTCACAAAGCTTCCTTTGACAAAGGGCACTCCATCAACAAGTGCCTTCTTCTTCTGGGACAAGCACAATGGAGAAGCTGGCCAAATGGCTAATCGGTGCAAGTCCCAGCTGATTCAACGCTTTATGCTGAGCCTCTCTTCCTTCCCTCCGTGGCCATAAAAAGCTCAGCTGAAAACAACCCATAACCCTTCATGAGGAAGCTCTTCAGTGGGTTGATTTCCAAAGCTGCTGCCTGAGGATAGAAGGAAGGACTTCCCCAAAAGGTCCCCAGGGAGGTACCTGAACTAAAGAAAGAGTCCATGCTGTATCCACACCTACTCTTACCCAGCTCTCTTTGTGGTCCCAGGATGGCTCCGATCTGAATACAGCTCAACAGGTGGAACTGCATAAGGAGGATACCAGCAGAGACCAGCTTGACAATAGGAAAGAACTTCCTTGGGGAGCAAAATTGGAACTGCCACCTCTGGTCATAGAGCCAGACAGGTAGTGGAGAGATTTCTATCATTTCCATTGCCTGAGTGGGATGTCCAATAATATTTCCTTTATTGGCTTCTATTTTTAATATTAAAGGGATTTCTCAACCCCAGGATGAATATTTTTTTCTTTTAGATGTTAATTATATTGTTTTAAAATGTTAATTCTATTCATCGATGCCAGTCAAGTTATTTCTTTTTTTTAAACCCTTATATATATACTGTATATTATATATATGTATATGTATATGTATGTATGTATATGTATATATATATATATATACACTGTGTATTGGCTCCAAGGCAGAAGAGTGGTAAGGGCTAGGCAATGGGGGTCAAGTGACTTGCCCAGGTTCACACAGCTGGGAAGTGGCTGAGGCTGGATTCGAACCTAGGACCTCCCACCTCTAGGCTTGGCTCTCAATCCACTGAGCTACCCAGCCGCCCTATCCACTGAGCTACCCAGCCGCCCACCCACCCCCTTAGGATTCTTTACAATATCTAATGATAAATGGTTCTCACGATCAATTTAAGTGTTCATTGAGGAACTTTGTATGGAAATTGAAGTTATGGATCACGAACGAAAGGACATAATCTCAAACTACAACTCTGCTGTGACTCAGTAATAGTCGCCTTTAGATATTCCATTTTCAAAGAGCCATCATGGAAGTGATGAATGAGACACAGTGACTCCAAAAGCAAATGTTGACAGCAGTAATAGAAAGTACAGATTTTTGTTGGCTTGTAGTACTTGCCCAGAGTTAGAAAATGAAGAAAAGTCTGGGGTCAGATTCGAACCTACGACCTCTGGTCTTGAGGCCCAGCTCTCTGTCCACTGAGCCACTCAGCTGCGCTGCAACTTCCTTTTACTGAACTACTCAAGGGTTTGCAACTTTCCCAGGGTTGGTTGGTTTCGGTTTTTGGTAGCTAGGAGCCTGACTACATGGCTTCAAGGCTAAATGGCCACAGGTCCCCAGGCTATTTGGCTTGCTGGAGGCTTCATTCATTACGACACTCAAAAAGCCGCCTGCTGATCTGAACCATGGACTTCAGGAGAAGCCTGAGCTTCACAAAGCTTCCTTTGACAAAGGGCACTCCATCAACAAGTGCCTTCTTCTTCTGGGACAAGCACAATGGAGAAGCTGGCCAAATGGCTAATCGGTGCAAGTCCCAGCTGATTCAACCCTTTATGCTGAGCCTCTCTTCCTTCCCTCCGTGGCCATAAAAAGCTCAGCTGAAAACAACCCATAACCCTTCATGAGGAAGCTCTTCAGTGGGTTGATTTCCAAAGCTGCTGCCTGAGGATAGAAGGAAGGACTTCCCCAAAAGGTCCCCAGGGAGGTACCTGAACTAAAGAAAGAGTCCATGCTGTATCCACACCTACTCTTACCCAGCTCTCTTTGTGGTCCCAGGATGGCTCCGATCTGAATAGAGCTCAACAGGTGGAACTGCATAAGGAGGATACCAGCAGAGACCAGCTTGACAATAGGAAAGAACTTCCTTGGGGAGCAAAATTGGAACTGCCACCTCTGGTCATAGAGCCAGACAGGTAGTGGAGAGATTTCTATCATTTCCATTGCCTGAGAGGGATGTCCAATAATAATTCCTTTCCTGGCTTCTATTTTTAATATTAAAGGGATTTCTCAACCCCAGGATGAATATTTTTTTCTTTTAGATGTTAATTATATTGTTTTAAAATGTTAATTCTATTCATCGATGCCAGTCAAGTTATTTCTTTTTTTTAAACCCTTATATATATACTGTATATTATATATATGTATATTATATATATGTATATGTATATGTATGTATGTATATATATATATATATATATATAAAGTGTATTGGCTCCAAGGCAGAAGAGTGGTAAGGGCTAGTCAATGGGGGTCAAGTGACTTGCCCAGGTTCACACAGCTGGGTAGTGGCTGAGGCTGGATTCGAACCTAGGACCTCCCACCTCTAGGCTTGGCTCTCAATCCACTGAGCTACCCAGCCGCCCTATCCACTGAGCTACCCAGCCGCCCACCCACCCCCTTAGGATTCTTTACAATATCTAATGATAAATGGTTCTCACGATCAATTTAAGTGTTCATTGAGGAACTTTGTATGGAAATTGAAGTTATGGATCACGAACGAAAGGACATAATCTCAAACTACAACTCTGCTGTGACTCAGTAATAGTCGCCTTTAGATATTCCATTTTCAAAGAGCCATCATGGAAGTGATGAATGAGACACAGTGACTCCAAAAGCAAATGTTGACAGCAGTAATAGAAAGTACAGATTTTTGTTGGCTTGTAGTACTTGCCCAGAGTTAGAAAATGAAGAAAAGTCTGGGGTCAGATTCGAACCTACGACCTCTGGTCTTGAGGCCCAGCTCTCTGTCCACTGAGCCACTCAGCTGCGCTGCAACTTCCTTTTACTGAACTACTCAAGGGTTTGCAACTTTCCCAGGGTTGGTTGGTTTCGGTTTTTGGTAGCTAGGAGCCTGACTACATGGCTTCAAGGCTAAATGGCCACAGGTCCCCAGGCTATTTGGCTTGCTGGAGGCTTCATTCATTACGACACTCAAAAAGCCGCCTGCTGATCTGAACCATGGACTTCAGGAGAAGCCTGAGCTTCACAAAGCTTCCTTTGACAAAGGGCACTCCATCAACAAGTGCCTTCTTCTTCTGGGACAAGCACAATGGAGAAGCTGGCCAAATGGCTAATCGGTGCAAGTCCCAGCTGATTCAACGCTTTATGCTGAGCCTCTCTTCCTTCCCTCCGTGGCCATAAAAAGCTCAGCTGAAAACAACCCATAACCCTTCATGAGGAAGCTCTTCAGTGGGTTGATTTCCAAAGCTGCTGCCTGAGGATAGAAGGAAGGACTTCCCCAAAAGGTCCCCAGGGAGGTACCTGAACTAAAGAAAGAGTCCATGCTGTATCCACACCTACTCTTACCCAGCTCTCTTTGTGGTCCCAGGATGGCTCCGATCTGAATAGAGCTCAACAGGTGGAACTGCATAAGGAGGATACCAGCAGAGACCAGCTTGACAATAGGAAAGAACTTCCTTGGGGAGCAAAATTGGAACTGCCACCTCTGGTCATAGAGCCAGACAGGTAGTGGAGAGATTTCTATCATTTCCATTGCCTGAGAGGGATGTCCAATAATAATTCCTTTCCTGGCTTCTATTTTTAATATTAAAGGGATTTCTCAACCCCAGGATGAATATTTTTTTCTTTTAGATGTTAATTATATTGTTTTAAAATGTTAATTCTATTCATCGATGCCAGTCAAGTTATTTCTTTTTTTTAAACCCTTATATATATACTGTATATTATATATATGTATATGTATATGTATATGTATGTATGTATATATATATATATAAAGTGTATTGGCTCCAAGGCAGAAGAGTGGTAAGGGCTAGGCAATGGGGGTCAAGTGACTTGCCCAGGTTCACACAGCTGGGTAGTGGCTGAGGCTGGATTCGAACCTATGACCTCCCACCTCTAGGCTTGGCTCTCAATCCACTGAGCTACCCAGCCGCCCTATCCACTGAGCTACCCAGCCGCCCACCCACCCCCTTAGGATTCTTTACAATATCTAATGTTAAATGGTTCTCACGATCAATTTAAGTGTTCATTGAGGAACTTTGTATGGAAATTGAAGTTATGGATCACGAACGAAAGGACATAATCTCAAACTACAACTCTGCTGTGACTCAGTAATAGTCGCCTTTAGATATTCCATTTTCAAAGAGCCATCATGGAAGTGATGAATGAGACACAGTGACTCCAAAAGCAAATGTTGACAGCAGTAATAGAAAGTACAGATTTTTGTTGGCTTGTAGTACTTGCCCAGAGTTAGAAAATGAAGAAAAGTCTGGGGTCAGATTCGAACCTACGACCTCTGGTCTTGAGGCCCAGCTCTCTGTCCACTGAGCCACTCAGCTGCGCTGCAACTTCCTTTTACTGAACTACTCAAGGGTTTGCAACTTTCCCAGGGTTGGTTGGTTTCGGTTTTTGGTAGCTAGGAGCCTGACTACATGGCTTCAAGGCTAAATGGCCACAGGTCCCCAGGCTATTTGGCTTGCTGGAGGCTTCATTCATTACGACACTCAAAAAGCCGCCTGATGATCTGAACCATGGACTTCAGGAGAAGCCTGAGCTTCACAAAGCTTCCTTTGACAAAGGGCACTCCATCAACAAGTGCCTTCTTCTTCTGGGACAAGCACAATGGAGAAGCTGGCCAAATGGCTAATCGGTGCAAGTCCCAGCTGATTCAACGCTTTATGCTGAGCCTCTCTTCCTTCCCTCCGTGGCCATAAAAAGCTCAGCTGAAAACAACCCATAACCCTTCATGAGGAAGCTCTTCAGTGGGTTGATTTCCAAAGCTGCTGCCTGAGGATAGAAGGAAGGACTTCCCCAAAAGGTCCCCAGGGAGGTACCTGAACTAAAGAAAGAGTCCATGCTGTATCCACACCTACTCTTACCCAGCTCTCTTTGTGGTCCCAGGATGGCTCCGATCTGAATAGAGCTCAACAGGTGGAACTGCATAAGGAGGATACCAGCAGAGACCAGCTTGACAATAGGAAAGAACTTCCTTGGGGAGCAAAATTGGAACTGCCACCTCTGGTCATAGAGCCAGACAGGTAGTGGAGAGATTTCTATCATTTCCATTGCCTGAGAGGGATGTCCAATAATAATTCCTTTCCTGGCTTCTATTTTTAATATTAAAGGGATTTCTCAACCCCAGGATGAATATTTTTTTCTTTTAGATGTTAATTATATTGTTTTAAAATGTTAATTCTATTCATCGATGCCAGTCAAGTTATTTCTTTTTTTTAAACCCTTATATATATACTGTATATTATATATATGTATATTATATATATGTATATGTATATGTATGTATGTATATATATATATATATATATATAAAGTGTATTGGCTCCAAGGCAGAAGAGTGGTAAGGGCTAGTCAATGGGGGTCAAGTGACTTGCCCAGGTTCACACAGCTGGGTAGTGGCTGAGGCTGGATTCGAACCTAGGACCTCCCACCTCTAGGCTTGGCTCTCAATCCACTGAGCTACCCAGCCGCCCTATCCACTGAGCTACCCAGCCGCCCACCCACCCCCTTAGGATTCTTTACAATATCTAATGATAAATGGTTCTCACGATCAATTTAAGTGTTCATTGAGGAACTTTGTATGGAAATTGAAGTTATGGATCACGAACGAAAGGACATAATCTCAAACTACAACTCTGCTGTGACTCAGTAATAGTCGCCTTTAGATATTCCATTTTCAAAGAGCCATCATGGAAGTGATGAATGAGACACAGTGACTCCAAAAGCAAATGTTGACAGCAGTAATAGAAAGTACAGATTTTTGTTGGCTTGTAGTACTTGCCCAG
The DNA here is from genome assembly GCF_027887165.1 of Monodelphis domestica. Classification (NCBI taxonomy): domain Eukaryota; kingdom Metazoa; phylum Chordata; class Mammalia; order Didelphimorphia; family Didelphidae; genus Monodelphis; species Monodelphis domestica. Next base: position 217,486,385 of record NC_077233.1, on the reverse strand, counting down.
AGTTAGAAAATGAAGAAAAGTCTGGGGTCAGATTCGAACCTACGACCTCTGGTCTTGAGGCCCAGCTCTCTGTCCACTGAGCCACTCAGCTGCGCTGCAACTTCCTTTTACTGAACTACTCAAGGGTTTGCAACTTTCCCAGGGTTGGTTGGTTTCGGTTTTTGGTAGCTAGGAGCCTGACTACATGGCTTCAAGGCTAAATGGCCACAGGTCCCCAGGCTATTTGGCTTGCTGGAGGCTTCATTCATTACGACACTCAAAAAGCCGCCTGCTGATCTGAACCATGGACTTCAGGAGAAGCCTGAGCTTCACAAAGCTTCCTTTGACAAAGGGCACTCCATCAACAAGTGCCTTCTTCTTCTGGGACAAGCACAATGGAGAAGCTGGCCAAATGGCTAATCGGTGCAAGTCCCAGCTGATTCAACGCTTTATGCTGAGCCTCTCTTCCTTCCCTCCGTGGCCATAAAAAGCTCAGCTGAAAACAACCCATAACCCTTCATGAGGAAGCTCTTCAGTGGGTTGATTTCCAAAGCTGCTGCCTGAGGATAGAAGGAAGGACTTCCCCAAAAGGTCCCCAGGGAGGTACCTGAACTAAAGAAAGAGTCCATGCTGTATCCACACCTACTCTTACCCAGCTCTCTTTGTGGTCCCAGGATGGCTCCGATCTGAATAGAGCTCAACAGGTGGAACTGCATAAGGAGGATACCAGCAGAGACCAGCTTGACAATAGGAAAGAACTTCCTTGGGGAGCAAAATTGGAACTGCCACCTCTGGTCATAGAGCCAGACAGGTAGTGGAGAGATTTCTATCATTTCCATTGCCTGAGTGGGATGTCCAATAATATTTCCTTTATTGGCTTCTATTTTTAATATTAAAGGGATTTCTCAACCCCAGGATGAATATTTTTTTCTTTTAGATGTTAATTATATTGTTTTAAAATGTTAATTCTATTCATCGATGCCAGTCAAGTTATTTCTTTTTTTTAAACCCTTATATATATACTGTATATTATATATATGTATATGTATATGTATGTATGTATATGTATATATATATATATATACACTGTGTATTGGCTCCAAGGCAGAAGAGTGGTAAGGGCTAGGCAATGGGGGTCAAGTGACTTGCCCAGGTTCACACAGCTGGGAAGTGGCTGAGGCTGGATTCGAACCTAGGACCTCCCACCTCTAGGCTTGGCTCTCAATCCACTGAGCTACCCAGCCGCCCTATCCACTGAGCTACCCAGCCGCCCACCCACCCCCTTAGGATTCTTTACAATATCTAATGATAAATGGTTCTCACGATCAATTTAAGTGTTCATTGAGGAACTTTGTATGGAAATTGAAGTTATGGATCACGAACGAAAGGACATAATCTCAAACTACAACTCTGCTGTGACTCAGTAATAGTCGCCTTTAGATATTCCATTTTCAAAGAGCCATCATGGAAGTGATGAATGAGACACAGTGACTCCAAAAGCAAATGTTGACAGCAGTAATAGAAAGTACAGATTTTTGTTGGCTTGTAGTACTTGCCCAGAGTTAGAAAATGAAGAAAAGTCTGGGGTCAGATTCGAACCTACGACCTCTGGTCTTGAGGCCCAGCTCTCTGTCCACTGAGCCACTCAGCTGCGCTGCAACTTCCTTTTACTGAACTACTCAAGGGTTTGCAACTTTCCCAGGGTTGGTTGGTTTCGGTTTTTGGTAGCTAGGAGCCTGACTACATGGCTTCAAGGCTAAATGGCCACAGGTCCCCAGGCTATTTGGCTTGCTGGAGGCTTCATTCATTACGACACTCAAAAAGCCGCCTGCTGATCTGAACCATGGACTTCAGGAGAAGCCTGAGCTTCACAAAGCTTCCTTTGACAAAGGGCACTCCATCAACAAGTGCCTTCTTCTTCTGGGACAAGCACAATGGAGAAGCTGGCCAAATGGCTAATCGGTGCAAGTCCCAGCTGATTCAACCCTTTATGCTGAGCCTCTCTTCCTTCCCTCCGTGGCCATAAAAAGCTCAGCTGAAAACAACCCATAACCCTTCATGAGGAAGCTCTTCAGTGGGTTGATTTCCAAAGCTGCTGCCTGAGGATAGAAGGAAGGACTTCCCCAAAAGGTCCCCAGGGAGGTACCTGAACTAAAGAAAGAGTCCATGCTGTATCCACACCTACTCTTACCCAGCTCTCTTTGTGGTCCCAGGATGGCTCCGATCTGAATAGAGCTCAACAGGTGGAACTGCATAAGGAGGATACCAGCAGAGACCAGCTTGACAATAGGAAAGAACTTCCTTGGGGAGCAAAATTGGAACTGCCACCTCTGGTCATAGAGCCAGACAGGTAGTGGAGAGATTTCTATCATTTCCATTGCCTGAGAGGGATGTCCAATAATAATTCCTTTCCTGGCTTCTATTTTTAATATTAAAGGGATTTCTCAACCCCAGGATGAATATTTTTTTCTTTTAGATGTTAATTATATTGTTTTAAAATGTTAATTCTATTCATCGATGCCAGTCAAGTTATTTCTTTTTTTTAAACCCTTATATATATACTGTATATTATATATATGTATATTATATATATGTATATGTATATGTATGTATGTATATATATATATATATATATATAAAGTGTATTGGCTCCAAGGCAGAAGAGTGGTAAGGGCTAGTCAATGGGGGTCAAGTGACTTGCCCAGGTTCACACAGCTGGGTAGTGGCTGAGGCTGGATTCGAACCTAGGACCTCCCACCTCTAGGCTTGGCTCTCAATCCACTGAGCTACCCAGCCGCCCTATCCACTGAGCTACCCAGCCGCCCACCCACCCCCTTAGGATTCTTTACAATATCTAATGATAAATGGTTCTCACGATCAATTTAAGTGTTCATTGAGGAACTTTGTATGGAAATTGAAGTTATGGATCACGAACGAAAGGACATAATCTCAAACTACAACTCTGCTGTGACTCAGTAATAGTCGCCTTTAGATATTCCATTTTCAAAGAGCCATCATGGAAGTGATGAATGAGACACAGTGACTCCAAAAGCAAATGTTGACAGCAGTAATAGAAAGTACAGATTTTTGTTGGCTTGTAGTACTTGCCCAGAGTTAGAAAATGAAGAAAAGTCTGGGGTCAGATTCGAACCTACGACCTCTGGTCTTGAGGCCCAGCTCTCTGTCCACTGAGCCACTCAGCTGCGCTGCAACTTCCTTTTACTGAACTACTCAAGGGTTTGCAACTTTCCCAGGGTTGGTTGGTTTCGGTTTTTGGTAGCTAGGAGCCTGACTACATGGCTTCAAGGCTAAATGGCCACAGGTCCCCAGGCTATTTGGCTTGCTGGAGGCTTCATTCATTACGACACTCAAAAAGCCGCCTGCTGATCTGAACCATGGACTTCAGGAGAAGCCTGAGCTTCACAAAGCTTCCTTTGACAAAGGGCACTCCATCAACAAGTGCCTTCTTCTTCTGGGACAAGCACAATGGAGAAGCTGGCCAAATGGCTAATCGGTGCAAGTCCCAGCTGATTCAACGCTTTATGCTGAGCCTCTCTTCCTTCCCTCCGTGGCCATAAAAAGCTCAGCTGAAAACAACCCATAACCCTTCATGAGGAAGCTCTTCAGTGGGTTGATTTCCAAAGCTGCTGCCTGAGGATAGAAGGAAGGACTTCCCCAAAAGGTCCCCAGGGAGGTACCTGAACTAAAGAAAGAGTCCATGCTGTATCCACACCTACTCTTACCCAGCTCTCTTTGTGGTCCCAGGATGGCTCCGATCTGAATAGAGCTCAACAGGTGGAACTGCATAAGGAGGATACCAGCAGAGACCAGCTTGACAATAGGAAAGAACTTCCTTGGGGAGCAAAATTGGAACTGCCACCTCTGGTCATAGAGCCAGACAGGTAGTGGAGAGATTTCTATCATTTCCATTGCTTGAGAGGGATGTCCAATAATAATTCCTTTCTTAGCTTCTATTTTTAATATTAAAGGGATTTCTCAACCCCAGGATGAATATTTTTTTCTTTTAGATGTTAATTATATTGTTTTAAAATGTTAATTCTATTCAT